>NC_041400.2:110673300-110895800 GCF_900747795.2 Erpetoichthys calabaricus | reverse complement strand
TTGAACTTTTTGGAAGGCAAATGTCCCGTTACATCTGGCGTAAAAGGAACACAGCATTTCAGAAAAAGAACATCATACCAACAGTAAAATATGGTGGTGGTAGTGTGATGGTCTGGGGTTGTTTTGCTGCTTCAGGACCTGGAAGGCTTGCTGTGATAGATGGAACCATGAATTCTACTGTCTACCAAAAAATCCTGAAGGAGAATGTCCGGCCATCTGTTCGTCAACTCAAGCTGAAGCGATCTTGGGTGCTGCAACAGGACAATGACCCAAAACACACCAGCAAATCCACCTCTGAATGGCTGAAGAAAAACAAAATGAAGACTTTGGAGTGGCCTAGTCAAAGTCCTGACCTGAATCCAATTGAGATGCTATGGCATGACCTTAAAAAGGCGGTTCATGCTAGAAAACCCTCAAATAAAGCTGAATTACAACAATTTTGCAAAGATGAGTGGGCCAAAATTCCTCCAGAGCGCTGTAAAAGACTCATTGCAAGTTATCGCAAACGCTTGATTGCAGTTATTGCTGCTAAGGGTGGCCCAACCAGTTATTCGGTTCAGGGGGCAATTACTTTTTCACACAGGGCCATGTAGGTTTGGAATTTTTTTTCTCCCTAAATAATAAAAACCACCATTTACAAACTGCATTTTGTGTTTACTTGTGTTATATTTGACTAATGGTTACATGTGTTTGATGATCAGAAACATTTTGTGTGACAAACATGCAAAAGAATAAGAAATCAGGAAGGGGGCAAATAGTTTTTCACACCACTGTAGATGGTAACACACCAGAACCTCAAGCCTTTAAGGATGTTCTCAACTTTATTTATAATTAGGTCTAGCATTGGGCCAATTACCTGCCTCTCAGGAAACAGTGCTGGCCATCTGGTAAAGACATCAGAAATTAGTGGTTCACATTAGTGAAATCGATGAAGCAGAAAGGGAGGGTTCAGACACCCCAAACCCAGAAGTGACATCATGTGTTGTCTGCCCATTGATTCTCCAGATCTGCAGAAGGAAGGAGAGGAGAGGCATTAGGCGGCAGTGCCAACTCATAACTCATGGTGGAATTGTTAACAACCCCTAAAGTAGTCTCCTAGGAATGCATGTGTAACAACATGTAAATGTACTTAAGAAAAGACCAATGAGAATGATTTGTGATGGTGTATCACCAACAAACAGCTCCTCCAGAAACATCCAGTCTTCCTCTGCCTTGTCCGCAGGCTGCAGTGAGGATATGAGATAAATGAGAGGCTCCTACATATTCATATTGGCTGTAGCATGCAATGCACATAAGAAAATTATTTCTGTTTGTGCAAAATCAGTTTGTCAATACATAACATTTTTCTTCTCCACTTGTATTAATAAACTTTCACTCAGACAAACTTTTTCAGTCGGTTGTTATGTATAATTTATAATTTTAAGTTGATTGCACTTACCTGGTCATTGTTAATTGCCTTAAAATTACTTTGATGAGTTGAAATATTTTTGAACCCAAACTCCCTACTTTCTAAGGCATCCAGCTTGTCTGTTTCTATTGATGGTACACTTGTCAAACCTGTTCCTATTGTCAGAAATCTTGGTGTTTTGTTTGATTCATCACTTAACTTTGAGCTACACATTAGGTCTCTGTCCAAAATTTAATTCTATCATCTCCGTAACATTGCCCAACTCCGTCCATTTTTGTTCTTTAATGATGCTCAAACTCTGGTTTATTATTTCATAATGTCTTGTATTGATTACTGTAATTCCCTCTTTATCGGCCTCCCTGCAAAATCTATACAGAGGCTACAGTACATTCAGAACTCAACAGCTAGAGTCCTCACCCATGCAAAGTGTTTTGCTCACATCTCTCCCAACTTCACTGGTTACCGGTTCCATCAAGGATTAAATTCAAGATTCTGCTTCTCACCCCTCTCTACCTCTCTCAGCTCCTAGCTCCATACACTCCTTGTCAGGTCCTTGAGCAGTAATCTCCTAACTATCCCATGCACCAGACTCTCCACCCTGGGATGCAGGTCCTTCAGTGTTATGGCCTTTCAACTCTGGAACTCTCTTACTCAGTCTCTCTGAGATTGCTCCTCTTTCTCCACCTTTAAATCTCAACTCAGATCTTTCCTTTTTGACAAACTTTTGTCTTCTGCGTGATCTCTTTTTTTATTCTTTCCCATCTGTATGTAAAGTGACCTTAGGTTTGTGAAAGGTGCTCTATAAATGCAACTCATTATTATTATTATTATGAACTCATGAAACTGAGTTGAAGTTAAAAAACTTATTGTGCTGAGTTCAATGAATGAATGTACTGTATCTACAAATAATAAAACGGGGCTGGCATTTTTCACAATGTAGCAGCTAAAACCTTGAATGAAGCTTTTAACCAGCTATCTTACTTTACAGTCCTCATCTATAAACATGAGCTGTGGTTGTTGACTTAAAGAATGAGACTGTGAGTACAAGCAGCTGAAATTAGATTCTTCAATGGAGTTGCTGGGCTCATTGCCTATGATAGAGTTAGGAGCTGAACAATATTAGAGGTTGTCAGAGAAGAACTTATGATTTTCTTGATTGAGAGGAGAAATCTGAGGTGGTTTGGGCATGTACATAGAATTCACCCTGGACCCTTTCACTGGAGGTTTATGATGGGCAGCCCTCTTGTAAATGACTCAGAACATATTGATGAATTATATGTTTCACATCGCTTGTGTGAATTCCCTAGCAGGGCCTGAGAACAGTGGTTCTAGTCTGTCCATCTTGGCGACTCTCTCTGTAAAAGCATAACTCCTGTTGTGCTAATAGAAGTTAGTTGCCTTGTCCCATAAAGGCTGTGTGAATCAAAGAATTATGACTTATTTGTTGCTATTTTCATATTCCCACTTTTCAAATACTGAAAAATGCGCATTTACTGTATGTGTGAATGGTTCAAGGACAAGTCTGCTATTTCAAAACTATCAAAAAATTTTAAAACAGAAGAGGCTCTTTAGAAATTCTTCTGTCAATTTCATTGATAGACAGGTTTTTGGGATTTTTCTTGATTCAGTTATCCTGTTTTTGGCCTAGACTTTTTAAATATGCTTTTTTTTATCCAGTTTGTAGCTATGCTTCCTCTAATTTTAATCTGTCTTCCATCTGCTTCTCCACCTAACTCTGTAACATGTAAATTACTGACTCATTATAAGTGTTTAGGGTAATCATTTTGTAAACCTTCCAATGTATTTGTCTTTCACCTAGAAAACGACGTTGCCATTTGCCCCCTGCTGTTAGGGTACAACTTGGTAAGTTGCATGACAAGTAATAAAAGTGTATGAATGTGAACGCATGGTTGAATTTTGTAAAATTAAATTGGCAGATGTTGAATTACACATTATGCTAACACATCTTTTATGTTATGTCTCTTTATCATTTTGAAGTTTGGTCACATCTTGCAATTAGTAAAGTCCAACATGCTAAAACTATTGCAAGGTTCACATTGCTCATATTTTCTGCTCTTCTGTCCCATAAAAAATGTTAGGTATTACATAACTGAGAAAAGATCAAATAGAAACATCCTTGTCTCCGGAAAGACTAATCAAAGATCTAAACAGGCAGTTAAATGAAAAACAAAAGTAATTTAAAATTCAAAAACTAATGTTCATAACAGATGGCTCTGAAAGAACTGCAAATATATTTACTTGCAGCTGTTCAAGTACTTTGCTGTGTATGATAAAAAAAAAGGTTTCTGAAAGTTTGATTTTAAAATGTTATATGTTTAATTTAATTGCTTAAAATTATCTTTTTAAAATTAGTAATGTTTCTTGATTTCTCTAAATAAGATGTTTTAAATGTGTCAAAATCTAACTTTTGGCTTTCCTTGTGGTATGACAACCGTGAATCTTTTCATTTAATCCTTTATACGCTTTGATTTATGTTCAAGGAACTTTGCTGTATTTTAATGCACTGCTGTCAAATTTCCATTAATATATCTCATTACCATAAGAAATGCTAGACGTCTTTGTCTGTGTTTGCTTTATTCTTTATTTACATTAAATGAGGTATCACTTTAATTAAATTAGTGTTTTGAGATACAACAGCACATAATCCTGTTGTGAAAATGTTCTATTGCAGTTATTGAGGAAGCATGGCTCATTTGAGGATAATTAAATGAAGCAGAAGTTTCACGAAACTTGATAATTTTTAAACTTGCAGTCAGGTAGCATATCAAAAATGTATCTTTATTAGCTACATTTGTGATAAACATCAGCCAAAATAGTCCACACAAAAGTAACATGTAAATACTTTTAAATCATTCTAATTAATTTTTAGATCTTCTGCATTAAAATGACATTTTATTTTGGACTTTTACTCCACACTAAGAGAAAGGTGGACCACTATAAAATGTAAGTGAGGAGCAGGAGATGTACACTATTCCGAGTCATCAGCTCTACAAAAGGCAAAAGGGTCTGGCGATTGTTAGGTACTTTTTACTTAGATATGCCCTAATAGGCCACCTCTAAACCCACTAAATTCATTATAGATAACCGCAGTAGTCACATATGCAAATGACTTCACATGTACACAGTATGACTTTATTAGTTGTTTTTTGCAATTAAGGCTCCATCCACAAGACCATGACTTGATGAATAAAAAGGTGATATTTAGATGTTTATAATTCTGCTATAGCATGCAAGGAATGCCTTCACATTGTATTTGTCAGTTGTACGAACAACTAAGTCTGAAAGGGAGTGAAGAATCAATGTTTCTTAAAGGAAACTCTGGTCAGCTTGATTTATCAGGGCATGCCTTGAGTTTACAGATGTCACAGAGGGATGGTGGCTGCAGAGAAGTAATACCAAAATATAACTGTCAGATTGGGTAATATTATGTAACAGGACCTAACATAAACAATTTTCCATATTCTGCAGGGATTCAGGGCTATGGATTTCCAGGGAATTCCTAGGGCCATGGACCATTGTCTTTCAGAGGAAGTAATTCATACATGGCTCCTATTAGGACATCTGAAATTAAGTGCTCAGCATCACCCACACTGGCTTATCCACTTTGTCTAATCTTCTTCTTCTTCTTTTGGCTGCTCCTGTTAGGGGTTGCCACAGTGGATCATCTTCTTCCATATCTTTCTGTCCTCTGCATCTTGTTCTGTTTCACCCATCATCTGCATGTCCTCTCTCACCACATCCATAAACCTTCACTTAGGCCTTCCTCTTTTCCTCTTCCCTGGCAGCTCTATCCTTAGCATCCTTCTCCCAGTATGCCCAGCATCTCTCCTCTGCAATGTCCAAACCAACACAATCTCGCCTCTCTGACTTTGTCTCCCAGCCGTCCAACTTGAGCTGACCCTCTAATATACTCATTTCTAATCCTGTCCATCCTCGTCACACCCAGTGCAAATCTTAGCATCTTTAAGTCTGTTACCTCCAGCTCTGTCTCCTGCTTTCTGGTCAGTGCCACCATCTCCAACCCATATAACGTAGCTGGTCTCACTACTGTCCTGTAGATCTTCCCTTTCACTCTTGCTGATACCCGTCTGTCGCAAATTACTCCTGACACTCTTCTCCACCCATTCCACCCATTCTGGTATTTTATAATGTCAGTCCTATAAGTCGAATGAGGAAAACTCATGCTATTAGTACAAGGGATTATGATATGTTAATGCCCACCTGAGAGAGTAACCATGGAGCACAGTGCCTTTTTTTCTATGTGGGTGCGCCAATGCACTGTATCAGCACATGTTCCTAACCTCTCTCTGTCTCTCTCTCTCTCTCTCTCGCACTTTCGCTCTTTATTGATCCTATGTGACATGTGGTAATACCCAAACTATTCCAAAGCAACGTCTGAACTGATTTGTGTTTTTTGTATCTCACATCGTAAGAGCATCCCTTATCTACGATGGAGCATTCGATCAGAAGAAAATATGAAGCTGGTTTTAAATTAACCGTCGTTGAAGTAGCAAAAGAAATTGGTAACTGCACTCATGGAGCCTAAAAATGACAATTTTCAAACATAAGAATGTGGCGTATCATTTTAGTCTATTAATGTTAGTCATTACGAATATGATGTTATTTTTGATTCTTTACTAGGGATGTAGCCCTCTATAGATCTCTGTCAGAGAGAGAAAAATGTCATATTTCTGTTACAATCAACTATATTTAGACTTCAGATATTTGAATTGAAGAACACATTTTAACATTTCAAACATGTGATGCAACTATCCTTGCTTATTATGTACTTCTACCTCATGAAGCAAATCATTTCATGCCTTATGAACACCCTGAATTATGGTGCCCTTCGCTAATTCAAGCTTTTTCTATTGTTCATGCATAGCTTAGAAACCACAGTGAAACATATGATAGACTGGATTGCTAACTGTTTAGGCAGATCCAGCATTAATTTTTTCAAAAATGCTACAACCACAAATGGCAATGCTTAGCATCTAAACTTCCAATAAAGTAATATATTTCAGAAAGTAATTCTTACAGTTTGTTACCTATTACTGATATTTCAAAGAAAGAGATGGCAATTTTTTTGAAGCTAGAAAAAATATTCAATGTAATCAGTGTTTATCAAAACAGTTCAGCACTACAGGTAGCTAATACATTTGGTAAGTTCAACTCTAAGTTTCAATATGATACATTCTTATTTACTGTATGTATCATGAACTGTATTAAGGCCTTCTCCTTTTGGCCTGAAGTTAATGTTGGGCACTTTTAGTAGTGCAGTGGTTAGCACTGCTGACTCCTAGCTTCAGGGCCTATGTTTCTGTTCGCTGTTTGTATGGAGTTTACATGATCTCCAAGTGTTCAACTGGCTATTCTTCAGGTACCAAAGATGTGTTTGCAGCTCTGAAACTGGGCTAGTAGTAGTGCATATGGATGTTTGAGTTAGGACTAGTGCCACGTCCAAGGTTTGTTCCTGCTTTATATTATATGGAGAATAGCAACTGGATACTAAAGCTATATAATGAATAAAGTGGCTATAGAACACGGATGCATTGTGACACAGCCCTTTAGCAAATGCTTGATGCATGTGTGAATTATTCCCCATTCTGAATGCATGGTTTTATTTTATGGCTCATTAGGAGCCCAAATCTATCTTTGTACCAGCATTAGTAAGCAATTAACAAGTCCTGAAGGAAATGCAAGTTTACTTTATGACATATAACACACATTATTAGCTACAATGTCAGAGCATAGAGAAGGCCCAGTAACCAGGAAAAAGACCGAGACTGTGGCAGAAGTAACACTGGCAACATCTGCACCATTCATACAGTACATGAACATCTGTTACCAAATAATTTATACATAATCCGGTCACTGACTGTTTTCCTTTTCAACAACTGTATTATACAATTTTGCTTTTATTTTCTGATTTTCTCATGTTTTCAATTAGTCTGTCTTCTACAATATGTTCTTTAATTGTACTTGTATGCTATTAGAATTTTTAAAGATTATAAATAAATACTGTGTGTGAGGTACTGAATGAAGTGAAATACATTTAAAGCCTATAATTCCAACTCTATAATTTGCACTGCTTGCTTTATATCAAGAAAGAACCACTGTTACATTTTAGGTAAAGTAATACTGTGCATACAAAATGTCTTTACTGGCATAATGAACAAGTTACTCTTTAATACTGCACAATCAATTCTTTTTATTATATTCACTTCATGTTCTATTTCTGCAAATAACCTAAAACTAATTATGAAATGATGTGAGCTTTTCAAATAGGGAATTTTCTCAATACCTAATAATTCCCTTGTATGATACTGACACTTCATTATTAAATGATCATAAAGTACATTTGTTTCCTGCAGCCATAGCATTAAATTAGACAGTTTCAATATGATAATAAGTTATGAAAGTGATAATTCCTTAGTATAATAAGGTCCTGGAAATAGCTTGGTAGATATGCACTCCTTGGAGAAGAATCAGTTGTAACAGAGATTGTTGAGATGATGAAAAATGCCCTTGCGTCTAGGCTTCTGGAGTGAATGAAATGTGTTTCCCATTTTAAACACATTGTGTTCTAGTTATTGAAGGTTTCCTGGCCCTCAGCCTCTCACAGAAAGCCTATGCTGGGTTAGTGACATGGAAATTTTGTCCAATAGCTGAATCTAAGATCCAGGATAAGCAATGTGGACTCTGTTCTGTCAAACTCGTTCTCTCTAGATACGTAGATATTGAGGGGTCATGGGAACATGCCAATCTTTCTTGTATGTGCTTAGAGGAGTTTAAAAAAAATCTTATTGCCATGTACCCAATATTGTCTTATGGAAGGTGCAACTATATGCACAGCAAGAGCTGCACTCACGTACTTGTCAAGTCCAATCAATGTGGTCATGGTCTTCCAAGACTGCATCTAATCATGATTTTCATGGACATGATATCAAGGTGCAGTCAAGATTTGAGAGTATGCAGTTTGGGAATTTAGGAGGCAATTCTGCCATTTACCGATTTTCTCACTTTGGCTTTAACAGATTGTAACCATTGGCACACACAAGAATGATTTCCAGTTCAGTTTGATGCATCTGGTGTAAGAAGCAGCATGAGAGTGAGACTCTGCTGCCTTGAAAACAGCGGTCTTTTTCCCAAATAGTTAAAGGGTGAGCACCTATGATGCAGTGACAGCAGTTGTTTGGACTTTATACAAAAGTGAAAGCTAAATATATGCATGAAGCTTTTGATTGCAACTCGATCTACAATTCCATTCTTACCAAAAAATGAGATTATGAGTTACAAATGGCTTAAGCATGATTCCTGCTAGGCTAATTCTCCATGACAGGGTGACAGGTCCTTGTGTAACGTCTGCTTCTTTTAGTCAGTTGAAGTAATTTAGGCATGTAGTTAAGATGCGGTTATCTGCAAATTCCTTAGAAGGACCTAGAGAAAAATGCAAAGGTTAGGGCAGCCACCATGAAATGCAGAGTGAAAAGGATTAAAAAAATGTGAAAATGGTGGGCATTTGCATTCGATTTTACAAATAAAATATCTTTTCAAGCAACTCATAAGTTTGATGCTTCATATCTAGGGATAAAAATTTATAAGACTGCTTTCAGTTTTTGTGTTCTTATTATGATACATATTTTGATAAATATTTTACATTACTTTTATTGTATCTTCTAAAGACTGAAATCTTCTCTTCCGTGTACAGTATGTATATTCAATTTTAAATGATTTTCAGTTCAAATCTTGTGCCGGACAAAATATTCACAATTTTCTAAATAGTGGGGCGGTAACCTTGTCTGATAATAATCATTTTCTATTTTTTTTTCTGTCCTGAAAACCAGAAAAGAGGGGATGTTTTATGTTTCCAGATTATTATGACCTCGGCTTTGATAGGTAAAGCAGCATTGAAATGTTACTTAACCAATGATTTTGAGTAGCTGCTAAAATAAGAAAGCCCATTATCATTTAAAGACACTGAGATTGTAAAACGTTTCCAAACTAAGAACCCAGCCAAAGGTGTTCAGAAAGACTGCTTCATTGTTAATGTATATTCCATTGTGTTATTTTTGGCAGAAAAAAAACAAAAAACAGCTGGACTCCTGAGTATGCATATGTACCAGCACTCTTTGTTGTCGCCTCTTGTAATACTCAGTAGCTCCCAAGAGCAAGGAATTAAAATGAATAAATCTTTTCATCTGGCTTCAGTTAGCATTTATGACTGCATATAGAATTTTATGTGTTTATTTTCTACATGCATGTAAATATTTCAAAACAATACTTTACCCTTATAATTGAAGTGTATGGTTACTGTAAGAGGTCTTATTGACCATTTAAGACTAAATGTGATTTATTGTGCAGGATGAGTAAATATCTTATTTTTATATTAATTTAAGTATATAATACCGTGGACATGCAGTACTGTGCAAAAGTTTTAGGCAGGTGTAAAAAAATGCTGTAAACAAAGAATGCTTTCAAAAATAGAAGTGTTAATCATTTATTTTCATCAATCAACAAAATGCAGTGAATGAACAAAAGAGAAATCTAAATCAAATCAATATTTGGTGTGACAACCTTTTGCCTTCAAAACAGCATCAATTCTTCTAGGTACACTTGCACACAGTTTTTGAAGAAACTCAGCTGGTAGGTTGTTCCAAACATCTTGGAGAACTAACCACAGATCTTCTGTGGATGTAGGCTTCCTCACATCATTCTGTCTCTTCATGTAATCCCAGACACATTCGATGATGTTGAGATCAGGGCTCTGTGGGGGCCATACCATCACTTCCAGGACTTGTTGTTCTTCTTTACGCTGAAGATAGTTCTTAATGACTTTGGCTGTATGTTTGGGGTCGTTGTCCTGCTGCAGAATAAATTTGGGGCCAATCATACGCCTCCCTGATGGTATTGCATGATGGATAAGTATCTGCCTGTATTTCTCAGCATTAAGAACAACATTAATCCTGACCAAATCTTCAACTCCATTTGCAGAAATGCAGCCCCAAACGTTCAAGGAACCTCCACCATGCTTCACTGTTGCCTGCAGACACTCATTATTGTACCGCTCTCCAGCCCTTCGACAAACAAACTGCCTTCTGCTACAGCCAAATATTTCAAATTTTGATTCATCAGTCCAGAGCACCTGCTGCCTTTTTTCTGCACCCCAGTTCCTATGTTTTCGTGCATACTTGAGTCGCTTGGGCTTGTTTCCACGTCAGAGGTATGGCTTTTTGGCTGCAACTCTTCCATGAAGACCACTTCTGGCCAGACTTCTCCGGACAGTAGATGGGTGTACCTGGGTCCCAATGGTTTCTGCCAGTTCTGAGCTGATGGCACTGCTGAACATCTTCCGATTTCGAAGAGTAATAAGCTTGATGTGTCTTTCATCTGCTGCACTGTTTCCTTGGTCGACCACTGCGTCTACGATCCTCAACGTTGCCCGTTTCTTTGTGCTTCTTCAAAAGAGCTTGAACAGCACATCTTGAAACCCCAGTCTGCTTTGAAATCTTTGTCTGGGAGAGACCTTGCTGATGCAGTATAACTACCTTGTGTCTTGTTGCTGTGCTCAATCTTGCCATGACATGAAACTGCCTTCCACAACCTCACCTTGGTAGCAGAGTTTGGCTGTTCCTCACCCAGTTTTAAGCCTCCCACACAGCTGTTTCTGTTTCAGTTAATGACTGTGTTTCAACCTACGTGTGACATTGATGATCATTAGCACCTGTTTGATATAATTGGTTGATCATACACCTGACTAGAATCCTACAAAATCCCTGACATTGTGCAAGTGTACCTATAAGAATTGATGCTGGTTTGAAGGCAAAAAGTAGTAACACCAAATATTGATTTGATTTAGATTTTTCTTTTGTTCGCTCACTTTGCATTTTGTAAATTGATAACAATAAACAATCATTATTTATATTTCTGAAAGCATTCTTTGTTTACAGCATTTTTTCACACCTGCCTAAAACTTTTGCACAGTACTGTATATTCAGATAATTGATGGATATCACAAATATGATTATGTTGGGACATGTTTTGAAAATGACAATTTGATTTTTTGAAATGTTTTAAAGAATCTTTTAATCCCATAATATTGAATGCAAAATGTAAGAAAATAATTGCAAGCATAGTATACCTTTTGGGAAAGCATGCGGCATTGGAATTACTGTATATCTGAACTAGTTTAGGTCATTGAACTGACTGGCCAAAAGATCTTCTTACAATGATATATCAATATTGTGAGGCTAAAAGAACTCCACATATGCACGTTCATTGCAATACCAAGGAAAAGTTATGCAGGTGACACCAGAGTAAACAGGTTTTATTTGGATGCCAGGATATTCTCCCAAATAGGAAATAATTCATATTATGTTGATTGGCTCCTCCAAATTAGCCCTGCATAATAAATAAGGATGTCTCAATTAGGCTTTTCTGCCCGATGCTGTCATGATAAGTTTTGGCTACATCCAACCCTAAAATGGTAATAAAAGGTTTGCAAAATCAATAGATGGATATTGTAAAATAAGAAATGAAAAAGAGGTTGTGAAGGGCTGAGGACTGTCTTGGTACCCAGAAAATAAATACAAGAAAAGTTCTGAATTGGACATCTCACCTTCTCTGTAGCCTGTTGCTATCAGTTCCCAAGGAAAGTCTCTCCTTTGCTCTATGCTTTTACTCCAAGGAGCTCCAACCTCTTTAAAAGCAAGTTCCTAATTGAATTATGATTTTTGATGCCACTTCTTCTTAAATAATTCCAGGGGCAGAAGAGGTGGGACATCCAGCAGTTTTACCATATCAGAGCCTTGTAGAAGCCCCTGATGTGTATGTTTGTGACCATATTTATTTTAAAATCAATGAACTCCTATTTTGTGCTACTGTTGTACAGGTCCATGATCCAGGGTCTGATTACCAGCCCAATGGAGATTCCATGCCATCCTTATTAGTGCATTTATGTTCCCTAAGTATTCTGCTTCCTTTTCACATCTTAATTATATCCATGTTAGGTTATCTAGTTTGTTGTTCATTTGCTTTGGTGCGTGAAAGTGGCAATAACAATTTATTTCCAGTATAGCCCAAAATCACTCAAGGAATGCCTCAAGCCCTGTTTTTTGACAGCCCCCAGATTGACCTCCTAAGAAGACAAGACATTGTTGGTGAAATTAAAAATGGAACAAATCTTATGAAAGGCAATTCAGACAGAACCCCCCTTCCAGATAGATTAGGCATACAGTTGGTGTCAAAAAAAGGTTGTAAATATAAAACAGAAACAGAACAGAAGTAATCCTCTTCACAGAGCTAGATGGCCAATCTATCATTGCCCCCTCAGAAATACAATACAACAGTTTGTACAAACTATTTTGTTCTTGCACAGCGCTCCTCACCAAGTGCAGGCTTGGAGTACTGTGACAACTTCACAGGCAAAATGCAAGAATAGACTTTACCACTGACTAAATACAGAACTATCAAATCTGAGGATACAAATTTGTTCAAATACATCAAAAACAAAGTAGAAACTAATTAGCATAAATAAAAAACATAAACATCAATATCTGTACATCAGTTAATTATAGAAGCATGGCCAGATAGTAGAAATGAAGTTAGAAAAGTCAAAGTCCCTGGAGACCTCAGCCAACAGGCTGCCTCCCACCATTGGCCCTTCTACAGCTGAGTCATTTCTGGGCTGGCCAATCTGATGACAGGACTCTTTTACCCAATGACTCTTGTGCTTTTATTTGAGATGACTTTTCCACAGGCAGCAACACATCCAGAGTTTCTTTCTGCTTCTAATATACCAGGATATAATTCAGCAGCTCAAATTCTAATTCATTTCATATTTCTTGAAATGGATGCACACCATGTTCAAAGTTTATTCCTGTGTTGAATCCACCAGAATCATCACTGGTTTTCCATGATCCTGTAGTATATAAAGAAATTTCAGAAAATGCCCTCTGAGGAATGATCTTTAAAGGGATGGGTTACAACATTCAAAAACCAAAGACATGATTGTCAAAACAATGAAAAAATACATCTTTTAATGAATCGATATATTAATGCAAAAGTGAAGGTGTTTTTGTGCTTTTTAAAATAAAATGCATTTGCATCATTCAAGTAACCCTCAAGTTCAAGACAAGAAAACAAGGTAACCCTGAAATGCAATATGACAAAAAGCAAACAACACCAAAACAAACTGGAAACTCCAATAATTAATAAAAAAAGTTCACACAGACAAGCAGAATGTGTAAACTCAATATAGAAATTGACTTCCGAGGTCTTTAGAGCTGTAAAACAGTAGTGCTAATCTATGTATCCACAGGATACAAATTAAATTCTTTTAACATTTTCTTTCAGTCTTACTTGGTGATTTTGTAGGAACCTCTGCAGATTTTTTAAGTTACAGTATAATTAATGATCCTTAATTTAATGAAATATGTTTCCAAAGTTTGTAAAGGAAATGGTGAGAGAAAAGTATGGAGACAGCTATAGTTCTTGCCAGTCTTACAGCCTTGAAGGTTTATTGTGTGAATGAGAACTAGACATTCAGCAGGAGACAGTGCTGCATAGTGGTATTAGGATCTTTTACTATGAAAGTTTTTAAGGAGTTGTAAATGGCACACCTTTTTAAGGAGAATGTTAAATAAATTAAATGGCAGGCAGATTTTAACGCTAGAGAGATCTAAAATTTTCTCTGAAGAGATTATGCCATTTGGAAATAATCATATGCTATTATACTTTCTGGTGCTGCTTGATCCAATCCTATGCTGATATGCTCCATCAGAACAGTGATGTAGTTATTAGTGGAGTTACTTCATGCATTCAACATTCTGATTTTGAATTCTGTGTCCAGTGGTTGTCTTTGTGGACTTTAAATGTCTTTTTGCCTGTGTGCTGTTTTTCTCCAAGAGCTTTCGTTTTCCTTCCACATCCCGAAAGCATGCATGTTAACTTGACTGGCAGTTCTAAATTGACACAGTGTGATTTTGGAGATGCGTGTGAATTTAACTGGTGTCACATCCAGGGCAGGTCCCTGCACCAGTGAGACTGAAACAATGTTATCAGGTTTTGGGGCTGTTGTTACCCAGTGCATGAAGAGTTTTTCTAAAGGGAAACTGAATACAGTAAAAGAGAAAAGTACAAAAACTTGTTAACTACCGAATGGAATTTGAGTAGTAGTGAGATAGGCAGAAAAAATAAATAAACAAATTAACAAATAAAAACCTTGCAGTAGGTTGCAAAATTTAAGCTGAACAAACTTATTTTTTCCTTCTCTGATTAGTGAAGGCAAGGCGTTGGTTTCTTAACAGAGGTGAATCCCAATAAAGCCAATAAAGCCATGCTACTTACTCCCAGTTTTCCCAGTTTATAATCAGGTGTACATTTTTACCATTTACCCTTTAACTGTGTTTGGAATTCAATCAATTCAATTTTTTTTTTTTCATAAAATTTGAAAGTAAAATGTACAATGACATATATTAACAAAATTACAACTGTACACTTTTGTTCTTTTGCATTTTCAAGTTGTATTAGCCTTCCTTTGAAAGGTAATGTAAGAACAATAATACCAACTTTCTCATTAAGTATGTTACTTTATATTGAATTGGTTTTCAAAAATTACTAGAGCCAGTGTAACACCTGATCACATTATACACAACCAGTAACGGCGCAGTGCAGTGAATACACTTGACTGAGAGCATTCTAGCTATTGTCACGCGATCAATGTCTCTTTGTCGTTGCAGGATGACATTTTGTTCTGTCTCATGTGCCTTTGCAATTCTGGCACATTTGACCACTGATTCCCGACATCGATTAGCCTCTTCCTCAGTCTCATTTGCTCTTGCGATTCTCTTTCGCTCAATGTCAGCCTGTTCTTTGCTCTCAGTTGCTCGAGCAATTCTCTTTCGCTCTGAACATTTAGCATTCGTTTGCTCAGAGGTTGATTCACTTCCTGCTTCCTGAGCAGCTCTTCTTTACTCCACCCTAACGGCCCTCTTCTTCTCTTCTTTTGCCGGCATCTTCTCGCGTTAAAACTGATTAAGTCAGTTTGTGTGGTGCAATTACTTTAATTACTTTAAATTAATTTTTCACTTAAGCTGGCACTTAAGTCTTCAACCTGCCTCAAGAATGATTGAAGATATGAAGAGGTAGGAGAGGTGACTGCGAAGGTGGTTAGGATGAGAACGGCGCCCATACGCATGTGCTGTACGGCCGTCCTGCTGCCCGCTGCCAAGAATTGATTCTACAATAAAATAAAATAAAAATAAAAAGAGTAATAATTCCAAAACTCATCACTATTAATATAAACCTGTAGTGCAGAGCTTCAGAGTAGTATATGTGTACCAAATATCAGGCTACAGATTATTTGATTTTTGACCTTGACCTTCCTGAGTTGACCTTTGACCTTGGACGTCAATCATCACCCCGAAAGCAGATAGTAGAGGTCACATAGTATATGTGTATAAAATTTCAGTTCAACAGGTCAAACAGTTTACGCGCTACGGGTGATTTAAAATCCTGGATAGACAAACGGACAGCCACAGTAGCATATTATATAAGAAGATGGCTCTTGGAGGGGAGCGTGAGACCAATAGTTGCTTTATCTGGCATCTTCCAATAAACTAAAATGCACTGCATGAATTAAAAATAACACACATGTTTATCTTTCTCAGTGATATCAAAATGAATGCTAATCTTTAGAATTGTAGCATTAGTAAAAAGGTTGTGGGAAATATCAGCTGCAGCTGAGCCCTTCTACAGATACACTTTGCGTCAGCTTTCAAAAACAAGCACAGAATGTAGCTGTTTCACCTATGATCCAGGCATTGGCACTTACCTGAATATGTCATCACTCATGCCCAGGAATTTGCTGTGCTAATGATCTTCTTATCCACTGCATTATGTCTATCAGGCTCCTTCCCAAACAACAAATGCTTCAAAAGCAGTGAAAATCTAATGTCAATGTCTAAAGTCTCAAGGATCTAATCAAATTAAAACTCTTCTGCCAAACCTTCAGTGAAAGATTTGCAAAGTCTGATAAATAATGTATAAGGAGTGTTTCTTTGGAATTTCAATGTTATTAGCCTTGGCGTTATGACACTTTGTGTCTGTGCCAGAACATACCAGAAATTAATAGTGTCAAATTGAAAGCTTTCTGTGGTACATCCTCATAGTAGAAGAAATTGGTTGTGCAAAAGCAAAGGCTCAGCTCCCAAGTAGAACTTGGAAATTGAAGAATGGGATGAAGAATAAGGTGGTGGCTAAGACAAGGACACTAGCTTGTGGATTCTGTTCCTATTCCGATTTACTGTTTCTAACTGAGTTATTCTAAATGCCTAAACTATATCTGAAAAAATATATGTAACCAATTGTAATGACTCTAATCATCTGAAGGATAAAAGCAATTAGCTGGCTTCATAAGCAACTAGAATAAAACTATTCAACCTCTAGAAAACTGGCCAATGCTTCAAAGAACTGGTCAACTGTCACTGCCTGATTGTGATGCTTGCAGCTGACATTACGTCCTCTTGCACCCTGACATCAATAGTCATGGACCTGAGTATGGACTGGGCAATGAGGACACAAAAACAACAAAGGTTGGTGGAAAAAAAATGCTTAGTTCTTTTTATTCCTGTAAGTGATCACATCCAAACTGCAGTGCAGTCTCAAAAATAATAAAAAAAATAATCCCATATAAACAGTGCTTTTGGGGGAGTTAGCAATAAGTAGTTTACAAATTGCAAAAAAATTTAAATCAGAAAGATAAAAATTGGGTGCTTCTCACTTTCCTGACTTTGTCCCTTTCTCTGTCCTAATAACCCCAACTTCGCAATCCAGAATTACTCAGCCAGGAGCTGAGATAGCAACATATGCAGTCAACCACTAAAAACAGTTTGTACCCCTGCCATATCAGCGAGTCATTCCTGGGGCATCCTAAGCCTGGTTCCAACCGTCCCACCACTTTCTCACTCACGCATTTGAAAGATAATATTCAGAGTCCTTTGGGCCACTACATGCTCTTAAATGTTCAATCCTGTGAGCAGAATCCACTCACTCTATGGGTGGGCCAGCTCCCCAATGCCACATCTCCTATCCTGTGCACCAGCTCCTCTACCCGATATCCCTTCAACACCAGTACTCATTTGATCTATTCTCCTTTTTTCTAATCCCTTCCTGCTCTCCTGAAGCTCCCTTTATAGTCAAGAGAATGTAGGTTCTTTAATTACAAACCCCAGAGCACTAATGAGGAAACCAGCTGAACTGTGCTCATTTGTATGTGAATTCATGGTCAGCCAATTTCCCCATGAACACCACAGGGTAGCTGTGTTACCATGTACACCTACACTCACCCCAATCCTGTGTGCACTGTTTTTAACTAAAAATTCATGAACAGCCACAATCCTCTAACACTCATCCCCACACAGGCAAAAATGACCTGAATTAACAAAGCAAAAGAGGTTACAGCCTCCACTCAGAGAGGAAGCCAGCTCCAGCTGGACAGGAATAAAAATCAATCAAAAAGAAACGTTCTGGTGCCATTTATTTCTCAGGTCCACCTATTTAATCAAATACAGCAGGTCCTACATTCTAAAAAATGTTTTTGAAAAGTCTTCTTTATTTTTCCTTTGATTTCAGAATCAATACATTTTTTTAAACTTTTTCCTCTATAGAAAACAAAATTATTGTAATTTTTATGTCTTTTTTTCTTTTTATCTGTTATACTAGCTTCTCTTTCCTTTTTTTTAAATCATCAGCAAGAGCAGAGCTGACTGTACTTCCTAAGGAGACTCAGGCATATTGTATGCAGCTCGTTTTTTCAGAAATGTTATGTCAGTCCATAGCAGCCAGTGTTTTGTTCTATGGCAGTGTTTATCAACCTGTGCGTCCTGGTATGCCGTGGAAATAATACTGTAGCACATCTGGGTCTACAACTCCTCAGATGGCTGAGTCCTGTCAGAAGAGGACAGAACTATCTGGAGAATCTGGCAAAAAAGAAGCTCCGCAATTGCTATGTTGCAGACACAGTGTTTAGCACTAGAATTCCTGAAGCCTATGAAAAAAGTTGTAATACCGGGCCATCTTAAATTCCTTCACACCTCCTCATCAGTATCTTTGTTTTGCAAATGTGTCACACAGCACAAGCAGCAAGCAGCCTGCTATCCCATCCCCCACCAATGCAGCTGAAGTTCTCTCCCGGCTCAAGGGTGTTTAGCTGGCTGTGAGGTGCCTGGAATTGTATAAGGTAAATAATATATTGTTATTTGGAATACATACATTTCATGTGTGTTCCATGTCTACAACGATCCGTGTAAATGTAGAATGACAGGAACTCCAAGGCAAGAAATGTTGAACATGTAACTAAAACAGAAATGTTTTTCATGTTATTTGAATAACTAACAAAATGCTGACGTGAAGTGTATAATGTGTGAAGGCTGAAGTCCAAATATCAAATAAACACTTTCACAAAAGGTATAACAAAACAAGTGTTCTTTTAGTCAAGAATATAAGTAGAAGAAAAAGCAATTATTCAATCTACATGATACTGGCAATGTGTAAAATCTGAAGCCCAACTATCAATGGCTGGTGCAGAGGTAAGAACTGCTCCCTCATAATCAAGAGGTTAGTGGTTCGAACCTGGGTTCTTCCCATTTTGAGTAGCGAGCTGCTTTTAATACTACTATTATATAATGAAAACATATGTTTGATTTGAGTCTGTAACACCCGGTGTACATTTTTGCTAACTGTAAAAGATATCGCTGAAGGGATATAACCAGATACACAAACACTGGTAAATCATGTCTTTTTGGTGTCTTGTTGCCACTTAGTTATATTCTTGAATAAAAACACACTTGTTTCGTTATACCTTTGCGAAAGTGTTTATTTTATAATCCAGTAATCACTTGAATGACATCAAATCTGTCTCTGCCTCTCTCGCGCATGCACACACACATTGCTGCATGAAAATGCCATTATTTGAAAGCGCTATGTCTTTTGAACATTGTTTTTTTTCCAATTGTGCCCAGTCTCCACGTTATGGTGCATGGTACTAAGATTTCATACAAACTTCTTTTTGGGCACATACACTGTCAGCATGGCACTGCCAGATCTAAACACTAGCATGGAGAATTGCTCATGTACTAAACTGACTTTAGCTGCAGGTGGAAGTCCCACTTTATTTATGGTGACAAGCAGAGTTGTGTTGCGGTGCAGCAGTCTATTAGCCAGCAAAAGCGACAGGAAGAAGTAGTTTGTTGTTACGATTTTGCCTTTGTCCACGAACAGCTCCATAAGCTTTATAACCACAGTCTCAGAAAGTCTTTCTCCCATGAGACCGTGAGACAACTGGGATCTTTTCCTAAATAAGAAGTGGCACTGCACATGTACTTTGTCTCCAAATCTGCTGCAATCCAAAACTTTATGCCAAGTTTGTCAGGCTTAGTTGAAATGAATTGCAAGAAAGGACAACAGACCTTGGTTGGAAACAGTTGCTCATCAAAAGTAATATGTTGCCCTGGGTTGTAACTCAAAGCACAGTTCTCAACAAAACATTGCCAGATGTCCGAGATCACAGCAAATCTGTTGTTTTTCAAACGTTCTGCATGGGTGTCTTTGTTGTCAAAGAGCAAATGCCGCATGATAGTCTGACAGTGGTCACAGGGCACCATATCTTTGATTGCCAGTACAACAAATAGTTCTGACCAGGGCATCAACCACAGCACCAACGTGATCATCACTGCTCTTGTGAAAAAAATGGAGATAAATGCCATCAACTCAGAGAAGTAGAGGCAAGATTGTTGTACCATGTGAACGTCACCGACAGAATAAAACTGAATTAAAAAAAAAACGCTAACTTTTACAGGTACCAAAAATTTACACTGGGTGTTACAGACTCAAATCAAATATATGTTTTTATTATAAATATAATAGTAATAATAACAGCAACTCACTACTCAAAATGGGGAGAACTAGGGCTTGAACCCGCAAGCTCTTGATTACAAGACAGCAGTTCGTACCTCTACACCAGCCAAGCACACATGTTGGTTTTCTGTTGACTGATATTTGGGCTTGGATTTTTACTCATCAACAGCAACATGTAAATTGAATGATTACTTTTGTTTGGTTATATCTATATATATAAAATCCCTGTGTGCGTTCAGGTGTCCGTGTGTGGGTGTCTTCTGGTGAAGTGCACATGCGCGGGGCACGGTGCGATGCGCGATATTACTGTCAGAGAAAGTTAGAGGCGTTTTACGGAAATACAAACCAGTATTACTGCGAGAGGAAATTAAAAGTACACAATACAGTGACGCATATTACAGCCACATACAAGCCAGTATTACTGTCAGAGGAGATTAAAGGTATATTACCGACGTGCACACCTGTATTACCGGCAGAGAAAATTAAAGGTATATTACGGACGTACAAGCCAGCGGACGTACAAGACGGTATCCTTCAATAAGGGCGCGCACAGGCATCCTTCAATAAGGGCGCGCACAAAAAGGCGAGCCTCAAAAGGGCGACCTCAATTGGGCGCAGCGAATAAAGGCGCGCGTAAATAAAGATCTGCACCTTTGTCATGGGGGTCAGCAGGCTGCTTGCTGCTTGTGCTGATTGACACATTTGCAAGACAAAGACGCTGATGAAGAGGTGCGAAGGAATAAGGTGGCCTGGCATAATGACTTTTTTCATAGGCTCCAGGGATTCTAGTGTTAGAGCACTTGGGCAGCCAATTGATAGTGGGCATACAAGTTGCCTCTGAGGAAGAGAGGCAAAGGGGCGCCCAAAGTGCTCACTAAATACCATGTCTGCAAATGCTGATCTCAGAGCTGCTTTTTTTACCGGCTTCTCTTTTACTACTGCCCCTTCAGACAGTTAAGGACATGTA
Organism: Erpetoichthys calabaricus; assembly: GCF_900747795.2. Classification (NCBI taxonomy): domain Eukaryota; kingdom Metazoa; phylum Chordata; class Cladistia; order Polypteriformes; family Polypteridae; genus Erpetoichthys; species Erpetoichthys calabaricus. Next base: position 110,874,489 of record NC_041400.2, on the reverse strand, counting down.
TGAGATACTGTGTTTTTGTTATTAGTAGAATAGTGGTGTGCCTTGGGATGTTTTTGGATACAAAACGTGTGCCACCACAGACAAAAGTTGGGGAAATGGTGTTCTATGCTATGGTGTCCTAGGGAAGCAACTTCAGCTGAAAAGATGCATGATGCCTGAACCATCACAAGGCAAACCCAGGACACACTGGAAGCTGTTGTGGAAAAGAAGATGATGTCAAAATTGGATGCTATTATGAAAAGTCCCCTCCATCCCCTCCATGAGGTGCTGTCTTGGAGAACTTTTAGCCACAGGCTCATTCTGTCACATTGTTCTATGAAGTGTCTCAGAGGGTCTTTTCTGCCAGCCACTATCAGGCAATTCAATGCTTCCTCCCAATGCCCAAAACTAAATGCTAATATTCTTTATGTTAATTTTGTAATTTTAAGTTAATTTTACAATGACATCACACCAGGGACCTTATGCATAATGCCATGCGTAGAATTCACACTAAAACATGCCATAAGGACAAAAGTGGAAATGTGCGTACGCACAAAAAATCCAGATGCATAAATATGTGCTTTCGCCAACTTCCACGTTCTTCTGCTCCATAGATCCCAGTCAGCGTGAAAAGTAACGCACATGCACACACATTCTGCCCCACCCCAACTGCTCCCAGTACTACGCCTCTTTGAATATGCAAATCAATATAAATAGCTCTTAAGCTCAGCGTTCTGTGAAAAGGCAATGGCAAAAGCACGGGGGAAAATAGAAGAATTTCAGCGAATACCAAGTGGAGGCAAGGAAAAAGTACTATTTGTTGGTTTAAACAGTGGTATAAACAACAAAAGGAAGTTGATTGAATGACATAGAGTGTCAGAGAAACTTGAAAGTTAAAGTTCACAAAGTCGCACAGTGCCCGAAATAAAAAGAAGTTGTCATATATCAAAGTCGCCATGAAAGCCGAGTCATAGCCCACATTCTGAGTGCCATCTGAGAGCTTATCAGAGTATAGAGAATAGAAAAAAAAGTAGGGATGCAGTGAGAAAAAAGCTTGAAACGTTAATCTTGAAATTTCCACTTTAATCACATAGTTTATTTTGTCATTAAACTAGAACATCATAAACTTCATCTTTACTGTAAATCGTTTAATTTACTAGTTTCTCAAATCCCATCATAACTAAAGTAGCACGTTACATGCTTTGTTTTGTATGTGTTCTTCTATATGCTCTATGTGTATGAATCACTACATGCTTCTTAAATGGGCTTTCTCTTCCTCCAACTGGACACAGAATCCATTACATTCGTGATATTACACCTCTCTGAATAATTAAAATACTGAGATGTATACGTGATATCATTTTCATGATGATAGGAATTAAAGCATTAAACATTAAACATGGGAACACGGTGGCACAGTGATAGTGACGAACCTGCACCCTGTCCAGAGATTGTTCCTGCCTTCCTGCAAGATGCTTGCTGCGCCATGCATGACCTTCGATGAAATAATTTATTGCAGCAGCACTGTCTCTTTCAAACGTACTAACTCCCAATTGCTGTCCTTCCTTTTCCTTCTCCAAGTAACCAATCACCACACAATCAGCTCTGTAATAGATGTTAAGCCATCTGTAAGCTTAGAACGACGATTCTTCAAAACTTTTAAGGAACATTGAAATATCTTTGTAGTACATTTGTAATTATTCTATCCATCTATCCTTCCAGTGTCATGCCAGCCCCAGCAAGAATACAACGTGAGGCAGGAACAAACCCTGTACTAGCTAGCGCTCCGACACTGTGTCCTCACATGTTTAATTATTAACAATATAGATTAATTAAATGATGTTAACATTTTATCTGTATAATGTAATAAACATATTTTGCTGCATTTCATCTTAAAAATGATATCGTCATCATATGTAAATACGCGCTTTACAATGTGGCTCAGGTTGTGCAATATTATAACTGTATCGCAAGTTTACAGTGAGGTGATTGTACTAATAAGTACAAACAGTTCTACAAGGAGCAGTGGCATAGCTGGAGTTCACGCCACTCGGGCAGGGGCGGGGCGGGGCTTCAATTTTCTGCCCTCCAACGTATCTGAATATGTTAACCTATTTAAATAGAAAATTAAAATGACGTATGGAGAAAAATTAAGATACATTTTGCATATATTTATTTATATATAGAGAAATATCAATATTTTTTTACATATACAGTGGACCCTTGACTAACGAACTCAATTCGTTCGCGAGGGCTGGTTGTAACTCAAGGTGGTTGTAAGTCAAGACTATTTTTCCCATAAGGAATAATGGAAATACCCATAATGCGTTCCGAACCTCCCACTGCAACACTTACTTAACCTTTTTATAATTGTATAATGTGCATAATTTACCAAAACACCAATAATTTTTCCAATGTACTAACCAAAAAGTTATAAAAAGTGCTTAGCCTACCAGAAACAACAATTTCATACTGTACTCACCATTTAATTGACATCTTTGGGTAGCAGTAAGGGAGAAGGAGGAGAATGAAATGGAAGGTGGTTATTGTTTAGAAGGAGTTTCCTTATACAAATCTTTTCTTTGTAAAATTGTCGAGATGGTGTATTTCGACATGCTGTACATATTAGCGAAATTTATCACACGAACACCACTCTCATATTTCCACACAATTTCCTTCTTCATTTCAATTGTGATCACTTTCTTTACCTTCGTTACCTTCTCTTCCTTCCTTAGCAATTGTCGAAATAAATTATATACTGTAAATCACTGCACTGACCAAATTTATGTCCACAAACACATGTATCTGGGCTCCGACTGACGCTTACGAAAGCTCTCGGCTGTTTGTTTACAATCGCACAAGCGGATACACGTGACCACATTCGTGTCGTAACGCAAGATGTTGGTCGTAAATCAAAACAAAAATTTTGGTTGTAAATCAAGTTGTTTGCCTGTCAGGCCGGTCGTATATCAAGGGTCGACTGTAATTATTTATAAGTATCAACTAGACAAGAATATAGTACAGACGCACTGATAAGCCGTGTTCTGATTATTAGGTTGATATAATTACGCTGTGAAAACCAGAAACAGTGTAGTGTACAAGCGATAGGTGGGGATGAGCAAGAACGAATTCGGATTGTTAACGAAACGAAATTATACATTGCGAATTAGTTGTTTATCTTCCTAGAAATTATTATCAGTGTAATGGTTCTGTTTATTTTTGTTATTGCCTCATAAATATCAACTACTGTGTCTGATGCCATTACAGAAGGACCGTCTGAAAATGATTTTTGAAGCATTTGTGGATGAAAATCAGAGAATTTGACTTTTTTCATTCTTGAGTGATATTTTTCCGAACCCTGCTGCTTACACGAGAAGTGTTCTGAGGCTTTTGGCCAATAATGCCACACCCAAAAATGTGCCGCCTGGGGCGAACCGCCCCCTCCGCCTGCCCCTAGCTACGCCACTGACAAGGAGCACTTGATGGATTGATTGAGTGTGTTTATAGTTCTTGGGATGAAACTGTTTCTAAACCACGATGTCCCTATAGGAAAGGATCTGAAGTGTTTGCCGTATGAGAGCAGCTCAATAGACAGTGCGCATGGCTGAGGCAGTGTGTGCTTAATGCAGTATACTGATAATTCTTTTTCCGATCAGTTGCTGTTAGAGCGGTGATTCCACACTCAGATACAGTGGGATAAATAGTCTGAGTGGTGCATTGAGAGGAGCAACGCTAAAACAGCTATGGTATTTGGAATAGTTTGGCCATTCCGTGGACCATTATATTGTTACAGAGTTAATTACAATCAGATGCCTTAAACTAATAAACAATATGCGGTTAATTTCAGTGTATTTATAAAGCTGCATTAGGGATGTGCATCTAAAAAAGAAAGGGAAACCACAGTTGAACAGTTGAGCACTGCTTTGACACTGGGTGCCGCCAGTTTGCAACACCGAACAGAGAACTTGCGTATGTCAGGGTTTGAGCTAGCGTGAAAATGTGTGTGGCTTTATGCTAAGTTTAGGTTTTATACATCACGATTTGAGCATGGAAATGGGAGTATGCAACATTTTTGTGCGTACGCACCATTTATACATGAGGCCCTGGTCACCAGTTACCCTCCACTTTCTGGACTGTGTGTCTCTGCTAATCAATTGAGGACAGAGCTGGGAAAACTCTGCATAATCAAGGATTCAGGGCCAGATGGAATCAGCCTCAGGGTGCTGAAAACATATGCCACCCATCTCTGTGCAGTACTTCAACACATGTTTTTCCTTTCCTTGAATGTGCAAAATGTTTCCCAGCTATGTAAAAATTCTGTGTGGTCCCAGTGCCAAAGAAAGGGCATTGCAGTTATCTGAAGCACTTCAGACCTATTGACTTTAGTTCATACATCATGAAGACCTTTGAGAGGCTCGTTCTAAAACAGCTACAATTCCTGGTTTCAGAACATCTGGATCTTCTGCAGTTTGCCTATCAGACATATGTACGTGTGGAGGATGCTCTCATCTACATACTCCTCATAGCCTACTCCCACTTGGACAAAGTTGGCACCAAAGTCAGGATAATATTCTTTGATTTTGCCAGTGCTTTTAACACCATTCTGCATCATCGATTGGAGAAAAAGCTCAAGGCTTTGAATCTTGATGCTCCACGTTCTTCTGGATCATGGACTATCTGACCAACAGACAACAGTTTGTGAGGCTGAGGGACTGTGTGTCACAAATGATGGTGTGTAATACTGGAGCACCAGCAGGAACTGTTCTGTCTCCCTTCCGCAGACTTCAGCACAATAAAAGAGCTTACAGAAATTTTCAAAAGACTCCACTATCATAGGCTGCATTAATAATGGAAACAAGTAAGAGTACAAGAGGTCGTGAAGGACTTTGTCTTGTGCAGGAACAACAACTGGCAATTCAACCTCACCAAGACAAAAGAGCTAATGGCGGACTTCCAGCAGACCAAGAAACCTCCGAGACCAGTGAACCTTCAGGAGGCGGACATGAAAGTGGTGTAGAGCTTCAAGTACCTGGTGGTTTACATAAACTACAAACTGGATTGGTCCGACAACACAGTGGAGCTGTAAAAGAAGGGCCACAGTAGACAGTACTTGCTAAAGAGACTCAGGTCTTTTGATGTATGCAGCAAGCAGCTGGAAATGTTCTATCCAACTGTATTATCCAGTTATTATCCAGTATCCAAAGAAGCACAATGCTTGAACAAACTTATAAAAAAGTCTGCTCCATCACAGGACAATCCCTGGACACACTGGAATCTGTTGTGGAAAAGAAGATGATGGCAAAATTGAATGCCATCATGAAAAATTGCATCCATCCCCTTCATGAGGTGCTCTCTTGAAGCACTTTTAGCCACAGACTCATTCCATCATGGTGTGCTATGAGGAGCCTCTGGGAGTCTTTTCTGCCCATCGCTATCAGGCAATTCAGTGCTTCCTCCAGATGTGCTTGTTAAATTCATTTTAAAATATCTACACAATATGCATTTATTTATGTATTTATTTTGACTGAATGATTGATTGATTAGCTGTATTATCTGTCCTGTGAGTCTGTATTCTTGTTTTTTGTGTTTCTGCTGTGTATGCTTCTGAATTTCCCCATGGAATTAAATGTGAAGTCAAGCAAAATGCCACCTTTTATTGGCTAAATGAATCAATTACAACATGCAAACTTTCAAGCTAGCTAAGGACCCTTCTTCAGACAATAAAAAGTATAATTTTGCTTTACCTCTCATTGGATCCATAATGGCTAATACTGTACAACACCCTACTACCCCATGGGATTAATAAGGTTTATCTGATATAATCTAATTTCTGCACAGTATACATTTATGTATTGTGGTGGACGGCTGGCAGCTCAACCTGGCTGGGACACCCAAAGAGTTGAAGGATGGGGGAAGGCAGCAACATTGGGACCCTGCCTCGCCCAGGACGCTAGATGGTGATTTCCCTGCAGCATACCGGTTCCCTGGATTCCCGCAGGGCATCATGGGATCTGGAGTTCGGCTTCACAACCCTGCTGGGTACTGTGGGTGCCACTAGGACATGCTGCAGGAAGAACTACTGATCTTTACGTTTCATATAGCCAAAAGTACTCCCAAGTCACAGGGATGGAAGCCCTGAAGTACTTCTGGGCTAAAGAAAACGCAAGTTCCCCATCTGACACAGAAGAGCTGGCAAGGCACGTGAACGGAAGAGGAGAAGCACTTCCAGGTCAATGACTATATAAAGGACTGCCAGAGACCCAACAAGCGAGCCAGAGTCGTCGGGAGGAGTGTGACAGAGCTTGCTGGGAGATGTGGAGGAGAGATTTGTGATTATTATTATTATGATTATTATTATTGTTGTTGGGTGGCACGGTGGCGCAGTGGGTAGTGCTGCTGCCTCGCAGTTAGGAGATCCGGGTTCACTTCCCGAGTTCTCCCTGGGTGGAGTTTGCATGTTCTCCCCATGTCTGCGTGGGTTTCCTCCGGGTACTCCGGTTTCCTCCCATAGTCCAAAGACATGCAGGTTAGGTGCATTGGCGATTCTAAATTGTCCTTAGTGTGTTCTTGGTGTGTGCGTGCCCTGCGGTGGGCTGGCGCCCTGCCCGGGGTTTGTTTCCTGCCTTGCACCCTGTGTTGGCTGGGATTGGCTCCAGCAGACCCCCGTGACCCTGTAGTTAGGATATAGCGGGTTGGATAATGGATGGATGGATGAATGGATGAATGTATAAAATACAGTATATAGAACTGAAGGCACAAATAACCATATGGATAACAATAACATGGATTATTGTTCTTGTATTACCTGTGTATGATGGAAGAGGTGCTTGAGGGCACTATAACAGGAAGGAAAGGATTAAAAAATCTTCTTGGTGATTTTACCCAGTGTGCAGTGTGTGTCTGTTGGGTTCAGAGGGGCAACAGCGACCCCTAGCGTCTTACAGTATTTGCTTGTCCTATCTAGTGTAGTCTGTATGTTTCTTTTTTATTTACGCTGCTATATATATCTAAATCTAAAGACAGTTAGGTGTCATTTTATAAATTTAACCAGCAAACACGTTTTCATAGAGTGTGGCAAAACAAAGAATATCATAAAGATTGGAAAAATTCAAAAAAGGTGGACATCCATAAAATAACAAAAACCCCCCCAAGGTCCTGACAGGAAGGGCATATAATTGCCTTTTAGTGCTATATGTTTACAATATTTTATATTTCTTACACCCATTTCAGGCACAGAATATCAGTGAATTACACTTTTCAGCAGATTTTAAGTAGTAAAGTTTTTTGTTATAAAAAACACAGGCTATCCAGAAATATATGTGTAAGCAAAATAATGACAGTAAAGTAGACTTTTAGCTGCTATAAATATATTTAACTTGATATTAACTTAATTCATGAGAATGTACTGTACCATCTAGATAGCCATAAGGAAACTAGATGCATTTAAAACATATTCAATGACTCTTGTTATCCAAAGCTGAATTAGGCGAAGCAGTTGGGCAGGTTTTGATTTTCTATGATGCTTAAAACTCTAACCAGAAAAATCTGTTGAACATAGTAAATGCTTTGTAATCCGTATCTAGGAAAATAGAAACAACACACTATATATTTAAAGCAGAAAAGTAGTTGGGGGTGTGATGAATGTACTGTTATTCCTGAGATAAAGGAGCCAATATGCTATCTAAAATATAGTGTGAAACCAGGTAGCTAACCATGGTGCTTTAATCAATGAGATTTAATTTTCTGTTGCTACCTTATCCTAACCTTAGTCTGTCCTTGCCTATGTGAATGTATTGTTATGTCAGATTTGTTCTACTGCCTCAATCGACTCTTTCCTATGCATTTGAAATGAATTGTTTTATTCCTCTTGAGTTGCAATAGTAATGCCTTTGTGAAGTGCTCAGAGTAAAGGCAACAATAGGCTCTGTCAAATTAAAGGTTGAAAGTATTTATTTTCATGTTCATGCACAGTGTTTTGTTAAAAAAAAAACACAGCTTAGTTAAACTTTTAGTGACTGCTTTCAGACGAAAAGGCACACAAATAAAGGATTTAAACTGACTTAGTAATTTCAGTTCCTTTTTTTAACATCACCAATAAAACATTTTGGCATAGATCCATTCCTTGGCAAAGCCTAGCACTCCGAAACAAATAGGTTGGGAGCACTAACAGGTTAACAATTTTTTTCTGGAGTGATTTATCTTGTTAGGTGTAGTACAAGAAGATTCATGTAGCCATTATTTAGTGCTCTTTCACAAGTAGTAAATTCAGTAATATTTGAAACTATTTTAAAATATTTTTTAAACAATAATTAGCAAATAAGTTCATTAAGGAGGTCAGTCAGAAGTTGAATTTAATGTCTAATAGTAGTACAAGCTCAACTGGAATGAACACCAGTGATCCACACAGCCAACTGTGTATTGCTACCTTTGCATGACAGTTAAAACCTGGACCTTCATTAATTTATACTCTGAGATGCTTCCCTTCTCCACATCTGCCTCTGTTTCACTGACATGCCAGAAATTTCAATGTTATACAGGTTAAGAAATAACAAATTTTAGGAATTGGAAATGTCACAATTCCTGAAAGGACTGCATATTTTTAAAATTATGTTAACTCAATGATGAAGGCTAAGTAGTTCTTGAAAAATGCCAGAATTCTGAGTAATCTACATTTCCTCTGTCAATCAATAAATATTTTTTTTACTTCATTAAATACACTGTTTTTTTTTTACTTTTGTCTCATACTTTCATTTCTTTCTGTTAGAGATTTAGTTCTTTTTTTCTAAGATGATAAATTTTATTTCAGTTAATTACATAATTTCACATAAAATTATTAACATTGAGGTACAACCTGATTGCAGTTCAGCATAAACAAAAAGCAAGAAAAAGTTCCTTCTTAAATTTTAAATTATGGAAGAGCTATTAAAACACACTAAAATATCACAGACAATTTCCCTGCTCGGACACCTATCTGTTTAACTGTGCGTTAAAGCATCCAGGTGGAAGCAAAATGCAGGGTGGACAAGGAGTGCACCCCAATGATGTCTCTTTCCTTACCTACAATCATGGCAAGAAATTACATTTCTTTTAAAAAGGTTGCATTTATACAATACAATAAAATACAGTTTATTTTTGTATAGCCCAAAATCACACAGGAAGTGCCGCAATGGGCTTTAACAGGCCCTGCCTCTTGACAGACCCCCAGCCTTGACTCTCTAAGAAGACAAGGAAAAACTCCCAAAAAAACCTAGTAGGGAAAAATGGAAGAAACCTTGGGAAAGGCAGTTCAAAGAGAGACCCCTTTCCAGGTAGGTTGGGCGTGCAGTGGGTGTCAAAAGAAGGGGGTCAATACAATACAATACAGTACACAGAACAGAACAATTTCTCAATATAGTAAGAAATAAAAAATATAAATTTTAGAAGTACAGAGCAGAATTTAACAGTAGATGATATATCCCATAATAAGATTTGGATTTGTATAGAGTCCTGGAGACCTCATCCTTCAAGCTGCCTCCCCCATTTGGCCATTCCACGGCTGAAACAGTGCTGGGCCAGCCAATCCGATGAAAGGACCCCTCTTTCCCACGATTCCCGCGATCCTCCATCTGGGATGACTTATAACATACACTATGAGGACCATGCCTTGGAAACATGGCCCTGAGCTGGGCAAAATAGTGCAGTGTGTTATGATCACCATAAAAAATAGAGTGTATCACTTAGAAAAAGGTTATAGGCAATGAGTAGGAGATGGAAGGGCTGTAGAGTAGGCTGAAATCGTACTTAAAAACCGAGGTTCTATAGTGTATAATGCAAAGAAACTAACAACAAAATGAAAAATCTAAGGCCAACAAAATGCAGAGGTCAAAAAGGATAGCAAAAGTTGAAAGTTATACTAACAAATGAGGATTCCTAACCAAAAAAAGACAATTACAAGGAATGCAAGAATTTTATATCATGCTAGAATACCTGAAGCTACAGACTATCATCTTAAATTGGGTTGTAGGTGTTTTTAGCTGGTCATGAGTTTAGACACATGTCAAGATTCAACTCACCCAGTTTCAATATAGCCTCACATTTCCTAACCAACATAGAATAACAGCCTGGATTATTAATCAGACTCCAATTTATTACTTTTGGTCTAAAAGATCAATTTTATCTTTATGATAAAAACTAGTTCTATGTTACTTTTTGAGTTAATATTTGAGTTAACTTGAATTACTATGCTTGCAAATCTTTGGCGTACTGTATATACCCCTAGAAAGCAATATGACAATAGCTAAAAGTTGCAACCTCAGAGGTTAAGTGATATTTATTTAGCATGTGCTTTATGGTAAAACCTTAGGGACTGTGTAAATTTCTCAGCACGTGTTACATACAGTAAGCAATAGTTCATATGCACTCTTAGAGGCTAAGTCAGTCAGTCATTTTCCAACCCGTTATATCCTAACACAGAGTCACGGGGGTCTGCTGGAGCCAATCCCAGCCAGCACAGGGCGCAACGCAGGAACAAATCCCGGGCAGGGCGCCAGCCCACCGCAGGACACACACATACACACCCACACACCAAGCATACACCAGGGACAATTTAGGATCACCAATGCACCTAACCTGCATGTCTTTGAACTGTGGGAGGAAACCGGAGCACCCAGAGGAAACCCACGCAGACACTGGGAGAACATGCAAACTCCACGCAGGGAGGACCCGGGAAGTGAACCCAGGTCTCCTTACTGCGAGGCAGCAGCGCTACCACTGCGGCACCGTGCTGCCCTTAGAGGCTAAGTGCCATTCCTTAGGGTGTATTTCAGAATAAAACCTTAGAGGCTAGGCAGCTCTGCTTAACATGAGTTACATTTAATTCAAAGCCAAGCTATTAAAGGGTAGAGGGTCATTAGAAGGTCATTTCCAGAGGGTGGGATTGGACCAGCCTGGGGGTTTCCAATCAGGATCCCAAGTTGTTTCGTCAGGTAGTGGGTGCGGCAACGCACTGTACCAGTGCATGCTCCCCAACTTGACATGACTTGACTTGTGAATTTCCCCTTGGGATTAATAAAGTATCTATCTATTAAAGAATATTCATCAAATAGGAATAGGAACTCAGACTCAGGGACTGAGTTCCAGCGTATGTCAACAGTGAAAGATGCTATACCTTATCAGCATTAATTACAAATACAGGTAACCAGTAAAATAACTGGTAATTTATCCGTCCATCCATCCATTATCCAACCCGCTATATCCTAATACAGGGTCATGGGGATCTGCTGGAGCCAATCCCAGCCAACACAGGGTGCAAGGCAGGAAACAAACCCCGGGCAGGGCGCACACACACACACACACACACACACACACACCAAGCACACACACACCAAGCACACACACTAGGGACAATTTAGAATCGCCAATGCACCTAACCTGCATGTCTTTGGACTGTGGGAGGAAACCGGAGCACCCGGAGGAAACCCATGCAGACTTGGAGAGAACATGCAAACTCCACGCAGGGAGGACCCAGGAAGCAAACCTGGGTCTCCTCGCTTCCTGGGTCTCCTAATAGCAAATTCAAAATTATATACAGTAAAAGAAATACAGTTATAAAAACAGCAAAATAAAGAGTACTAGAAGACATGTATTCAAGAAGGCAGAACTACCTATCTTCCCTTTGTATATTTGAAACTTATCCTTCTAAACCCTGACAATCTAAAGTTAGTCAGAGATCAAAGCTCATGCAATGGGACAATCCTTGGCTTCAAGAGTTAACACTAGTGTAATATGCTACCGAGAATTAGAAACGGGCTAACAGGCTGACACGTCAAATTCCATAAAACCAACCAAAAGCCTACCTGGGGTTTGATTCATTAATGTATATTTATAGAGAAATTTTTCAGAGGTGCTGTGACCAAAACATACCTTTCTCAAAATAACCACAAAAGATTCACCATAACATTAGCAATTCATTTAAGACCTACCATGACTATGAAGATATTGCCAATGAGATTCTTAAAATAATTTAAAAGAACTATGAAGGCTGGTGTTGAATGTATATTTGGTTGACTGGTAGAAGATTTTCAACAGTTGCAATCATGAGAAGAAAGCCCATCTTATTCTGGAGTGAAACATTTCTCGTGAGATAAATGGCAATTTTTCTTTCTTGGATATGAACAGCAGTTTATTGCTGATACAGATGTAATTTCCTTATGGCCACATCCTCCAATTTCCTACAGGATATAATCAAAGATGTTAAAGTCCTGTCCATGTGACATCTCACAGCACAGCTGCATGACTAGTGACATCACAAACATAATAAAAAATAAATTAATTAAAAGAAATACAAAGGTTTGAAAAATCTTAAAGTATTAAAACCAAAAATAACTACATTAATGGCAGTGATACTAGGGCAGGGGAATCTTCTCTATTGTCTATTTTAGCCAAACAGAAATGTTTGTGGGGCTTGTTGCAGAAGGTGAAAGCAGTTAGTTTGACAGCGTACTTGCAAAGTGGACAAATGCATAAATAAAAATCACAAAGCAGTGAAAAACATGCTTCATTGACTGTAGAGCCTGTCAATATATTCAAACCACCAAGACGAATGCTGACATACCTAGATTTCATACTGTTAATCACTGTGACTTCACTCACCTGCTATTATGGTTTTAAGATGTTATCTTATAATGCACTGAGGAAGTGAAACAATCCTGCCATTCTGGTAAGGGTGTGTGTAAGAGAGTCCTCAGTTACTAAAAACGTGTCTGAACAATGGCTTGGATGGAAGTGGTGTGAACGGGGATGAAGAAGAAGAAACAATCAGGTTTCTGAAATTGAAAACTATTAAACTTTTCAAGTGAGAAAGTTTGCAGCATTTAAGGTAACCAAATAAATCTCACCACTTAAAATCAAAATATTAATCATGTTAGAATATTTAGCTGTCTATACCATTGTGAAAATATTTCAGTATCTTTTAAAACTTTGGTCAAAATATGCAAATAAAACGTAGCTGTTTCTTATATTCAGCTCATAAGGACTGTTATTATAAAAGTAAGTCACACTATATTAGTTCACTACAGTATTTAGCAGCATTTAACAAAACATAAGCTTGATATAAATAATTAGATTAAAATTATAAATGAATACCATGTTAAAGTGTATTGACTCCTGGCAAGGACTTGAGAATATTGCGACATGGAAATGAGTGCAGAATTAGTAATGTTTCAGGACCTAGCATGTAATGAAAAGTCAATCAAAATGACACCTTTTATTGGAGAACTAAAAAGACTACAATATGTAAGCTTTCGAGGGAACTCAGGCCCCTTCTTCAGGCAAGATGTAATACAGAAACTGGAGTTCTCTGTGTTTATATACACACTAGGACAAGAAACAACATTGGTAAATCTTTAAATGAGAAATCTTAAATGTAAAAAATGAATAGACTCCTTCAGGCTAGGGTTCATTTAACAAGAGAGAAGAACAATGTATGGTCAAGATCTTTGGATAAGATAACTGTCCAACAAAGTTTTTTGAAGTTTCTGGTAAGTTTTTCAATACAATGTGGGTGTGTAGACAGGTTGTCTGTGCAGTCTGAGAGATGCAAACAATCCTCATACCTAGCCATAAAACTCGTCTCTATTCAAACCATGTTGCAATGTGTCAAATTTTAGCATGAGTTTGACTTCCCTTTCTTTTCTCTCTTGCTGTGTTCCGAAGTTGCCCATAAACACTGTGACTTTAAAGTCCCTCTCACAGTGCCCATGGCTGATGAAGTGGACTGCTACAGGAACCAATGTCCCAGCAAAAAGGGAGAGTTGAGAAAATCTTGATTAGCTGACCAGGCAAATGGCCAATCAAATATCTTCCATGCAACATAAAAAACTTTTAGTAACATATAAAATCTCTTATCAATGAAATATATGTAATATTCAAAGACATTAATGATTCTTTAAAAGTCATCAATGTGTTTGGAATAATCAAAAATGCTGTTAATGTGTGAAAATCTTTGAGATGAAAAGTGATTATTTAAAAAACAGTATTGGACAAAGTCACTGGAATGTTTTGGTGTTATAGTAACATGCTTCAATAATTTTTAAATTAAACCTGAAAATGTTCTAGACCGTCTGTCAACTCTTTGGATACAACCTATGCATGTATAGAGAAGCACTGCAGCACTTTTAGCACATTCTGCAACTATGAAAACATGCCCTAGATAGAGAAATTAAAAAGGCAAAAAAGTGACATAATAACTGAAAATAAATGTTTTAGGAGGATTAAGGTCAAGAAATTGCCTCATTCTCTGACTGAATGAACACATATTACAATGCCAATAGGAAAATAAATAAGGATTTTGAGCGTTTAATCCTTTTGAAGAGGACTTCATTCCACAAGACTCAATTTGTTTTAAAATATTCTCCAGTCAGTCACACCACTGTATTAAAGTGATACTGTAATGAGCTACGCTCTAAAGCTCTAAAGAACTGGTACCTTGAGTGGACTTTAGAGACCATCAAATGCTTCTCTATGATGTCTACTGTACTTGCTTTGTGATTAATTAATGGAGTTTTATCTGCTTAAAGTTCTCTTTCCCCTTCACTCAATTTTTTTTTTTTTGTGTATGGAGCTCCAAAAGTAACAGGTAGCCAGGAGGCAAGGCCCCAACCATGATGACACAGGATAGGGCTACTATAGGTCCCATAAAAATACCTCCAGGAAGTAAAAAGAGATACAATGATAGCAATATGCACTGTGTTTATCCCAGTGTTGGAACATATTGGCAGCTAGTTGGAGGTATGGCCTGTATGTGTGTTGAATGCTGCAGAAGATTAATTAAAGAGCAGAAACGTACTATGTTCCTCCTTCAGGAATAGAGTTGGTGACCTGCCTATCATTGGGACAGTTCCATCCCAGCCCCAAAACAAGAAGTGTCAACTTCAATTATAAAGAGAAATCCAGATATCTATATTCTGTATATTTGTAAAACATTTTCTTTTGAGCATCAAGTGCTGGTTGAATCTTATCAGACTGTTCACATTTTGTATCAGTTATTGATGAGAGCTTGTGTACCATTGAAAATTTTAATAAAACACCTGTGATAATTTAAAAATCCATTTAACCACTGAGTTACTTTAACCTTTGGAAGCATTCATATTCAACCCTTGTAAAATTTCACAAACTAGGAATAGTTGTGAGGCATCTTAAAACTTTTCTCACAGGCCCATCCTGTGTTTTTATATCCTCGCAGAAATTGGGGATATTATCCATGTATATAACAAAATTCATTTCTAAAATAACATGAAAAATACAGTATTGTTAGCAAAGAATTAGAAATTTCCTTTAGCCGCTCAGTATGATTTCACCAAATATACATAGTGTAGCAAAAGTGATATTAATGTGTCACACATGTGCGATTGGGAGACAGCTAAAGGGCCTAAATGACAGCAATTCCACGCCAGACCAGGGGGTGGCGGGGTGCGCTGACTTTCTCTCTCAATCTCTTGCAGACTGTTCATGGGAAATCCCGCAGGGTACTGGCGCCACTGATTACATCACTTCTGGTCCAGACAATGTCACTTTCTGGTTCCGATGCCAATGACGACATCACTTCCGGTCCTGGGGTCGATGAAGAAGTCACTTCTGATCCTGCTCAGATGGCGTAATTTCTTTGACTGGCCTTTAAAGCTGCCATCTTGTCTCAATAATTTCAGTTCTGTTTTGGACTTGCATCTGTGAACATCTCTGTTCAATTTAAACCTCATTTTTGCAGCCCTTAAACAATATATGGGTGGCTGCCCCAAACCTTCATGATGTCTAAGACTCATTCTTGTGACAAACGGTTTTTCACTCTTTCCCTTCATATTGTATTTTAAATAAATTATAAGCACTTCATCAACCTAACTTGGTAAAAGTGGTAGATTGATATTGTACCTTATACACAACAATAGAGTTTTTACTAATAGAGACCTTTTGGGGTTAAGTCAAACTATGCAGATGTGAATGAGCCCATAAAAACCCAAAGTGTTTATTTTCAAATAAATGTAAATTATTTTCATCTAACAACTTTTGTTTTTTTTCTTTAGAGCAAAACAAGCTTATATTGATGCAGATGAATACATAGGATTCTTTATTAACATGAGGAGTAGTACTGCAGAGTATGGACTTTGTTACCATTTTCAATCATTTTTTGCTTTCATGTGCATGTGTCACCAAATGTAACTGGCAACTGTAAAATAGGACATAAAGAAAGATAAAGAGTTGGGGCATCATCTCTCCCAGTCTGTCCTTCTTCCAGGCATCCCGGTTGGGCAAGATCCCTGGTCGTCTGCCACAACTGATAATAACGTATTTAGTCACGTTTATGTTTCGCATAAGCTATTAAATTCAACAGAATTAAAAGTGTTTTGCTCCTGATTTTATTTTGTATTCAATGTCTAGTGCATCATGTTGCAGTGTCCAACAGTAGTCAGCAAGCATTGACAGATTCCAGCTGCCCTGGTATAGTGTCTCCATCGTAGCAATGTCCTGGTGAAACCTTTCACCGTGTTCGTCACTGACAGCACCGAGATTTGCAGGGAAGAAGTCCAAGTGTGAGTGGAGGAAATGAATCTTCAGTGACATGTTGCACTTTATTGTCTTGTATGCTTTGAGAAGTTCATCTACCAGCTGAATGTAGTTTGGGGCTCTGTAATTGCCCAGAAAATTGTCAACAAGCCATCTTTGAAGGCTTTCAAGGCAATTTTTTCCGGCCCAACTAACAGATCTTCAAACCGCTTGTCACTCATAATATGTCTGATCTGGGGCCAACAAAAATTCCCTCTTTGATTTTGGCGTCAGTTATTCTTGGGAACATCTGTCTTAAATAACGAAAACCTTTGCCTTCCTTGTTTAGTGCATTCACGAAATTCTTCATGAGTCCCAGTTTTTTGTGAAGAGAAGGCAAAAATATCTTTGTCGGGTCAACAAACGATTCATGTGCCACATTTTTCTGTTCCTGGAACTAACTTTTTATGGAGTGGCCAGTTCTGTTGAGAATAGTGCGACTCTTTGGCACTGCTGTCCCATTCACAGATGAAACAACAGTACTTTATATAGCCAAGCTGCAGTCCTAGTAACAGAGCAACAACTTTAAGATCTCCACAGATATTCCAGTTGTGCCTGCTATACTGGACGTGCTTCAGCAACAGTTCCATATTCTCATACGTTTCTTTCATGTGTGTTGCATAGCCAACAGATACTGAAGGATAAGTGTTGCCATTGTGTAGTAGAACAGCTTTCAGGCTTAACATTGACGAATCAACGAAGAGACGCCACTCTTCTGGGTTGTGATCACATTCCAAAGGCAAGAACAATCCTTCAATGTCACAACAGAAACAGAGACTCTCGACTTGTGCAAAAAATTTGGTTATATCATGACGTCGGCCTTGAAAAAAAACATAAATTTTCATACCTGGTGAGAGCAAACACCGTTCCTGCAATCTCGAACCCAGCAGCTCAGCTTTTGCTTTTGACAGACCCAAATCTCTGACCAAATCATTCAATTCTGACTGTGTTATCAGATGTGGATCGCCTGATTCAAAATCCGGGTCAATGTCACTGTCAGTACCCTGCATCGCTGTTTCTTCATCTGGTTCGTCTAAGATCCAATCCTCTGGTTGTTTCGGAATTGGAAGACTGTTGTCATGTGGCACGGGTCTCATTGCTGAAGGCAGATTAGGATATTCAATTCAATTCAGAAGTAACAGTCCGTCACATATTCTTTCTGTTCTCGCCATATCATCGGAACAGCAAACGGCCTCAAGTGCCTCTGAGCCAGGCTCTCAGACTGACAGCACATGTTGCACAGCAAATGTGAGGTGCCCACTCCTTGTCTTGATCACCAATTTTGCAGCCGAAATACAGATGATAAGCTTTCTTCACAAGAGCAGTCATCCAACGTCTCTGAGGCGCAGATATAGCAGAATGTATTGTTGTTGTTACAACATTGATGAGACATATCGCCCGACACCAAAACGTCTATAACATCAAGCTTATGTTACCGACCTCAGGCCTAGGGGAACCTGGGCCAGGTACAAGTCACTGTTGCTACAGGGTGTAGCCACAGCAATATGGTGTAAAGCATAAAAGAAACAGACAGCAGTCCCAAGTCTCAGACCATACTTCTCTGTTCTCTTCTACCTTTTATTCTCCTGTTCCCAGAAATATATATATGCTTCAATTTCTGCATAGATGAACATGGTAATCAGTGAAAACAATGGTGCAAGCCAATTTACTCTGTATAACAAATAGTGTAAACACATTTACTTTGAGTACTTGATTAGAAACCAATGTCCCCAGAACTCATTAATTTTCCAAGGAAGCAGACAGTTCTGTATCTACACATTGTGTGTAGATAAGATACTAAATCAAAGCAGTCTGACTATTCAAAGCAGGTGACTCTTTAGCAAGACAGGTAAATATTTGTGTCCTGTAGATAGCCATCAGCAATAACCTGTAGCAGAATTTTCCAGAAATTCTGCCTTTTCTTTAAAACACTGGTTTATAGCCCATGACACTAAGCAACACACCAAAATGTCATTTTTTTTAGAATACTGAATTCTAGCCCATTACACTTACTTACTGTTATATTGCTACAGATACTATACTTTACTATACTGATGCTATACATACACACTATCTATATTAACCAAATGAGCAGGATCGGTGTATGCAAGCGACCTTTATAGCATGCTGAGACAGCGTCAAGCTCGTTCATACCTGCCCAGGCATGCCAAGGATGTCAACTTCCCCAGAACAGCTTCCAACCTGCCCAGGCTGCATAAACCATTGTTGATAAGTCATTTACGGAAGCAGAAATGTTTGGATACAAATATAAGAAAAAATCATGACAAAACTGAAACGGTACATGATGGGTAAATTTTGATGTGATATTCGTGATCAGCACCCAAAAATCTATAAGAAACACCCAACAGTGTACAAGAAGCAAAAACTTTGTTGTGCAGTGTAAGATTTGAACCCTGCTTCTGGAACTGTGAGGCAGCAGCACAAACAACATTTCAATGGTCAGTCAGTAGGCTTTTTCATTTTTGCAATTTTCTTGTGTGACATGTATTGTAATATATTGTTGCGGTCTTTGGAATTCTCTGGTGCTGAAAGTGTTATAACAGTAAAATGTCCTTCCGTCTGTCCTCCATTTGTACATTACTCCAACATATATGTTTTTACATTTGTCCAACGAAAATATATTTTTGAAGGGACTTATTATTTCTTTTAAAAACCTGTTAGACTTAAAACTTGAACTGTTACTAAAATAGAAAGTGAATTGAATATTTTGAAACATATACTTCTTAGCAACATCTGTCATCATCTAACTAATAAGGTGTCTGTGATTCATCAGCATGGCTGTGGGAGTGCTAAGGGCAAAAGCAAATCATGACTTTATTTTAGCATTAAAGCTCAAAATAGTCATATCACAACACATACTGGACCTGCTAAAATGGTGACTGGACAAAGTGTTTTTCACAATTTTTTTTTAATTCAGATATGTTGTCATCCATTTTTGAGCCAGTTTCATCAGGTCAGCTTGGGAAGCATACACTGATGCAGTGCGTCGCCACACCCAGCTCACAACGAAACAGCTTAGGATCCTGGTTGGCAACCCCCCAGGCAGAAACGCAGTTCAGTCCCACCCTCTAGAAATGACCATTTATTTGCCACAACCAGGTCTTACATGGGCATTTATTTAGCCTGGTCCAGCTGCTTTGGTCCTCAACAATGTGAGCTGGATCACCCTTGGTAGATCATGCCATATGGCCATAGTGCTGTAAGTTATGCTCCCTCACAATGCAGGTAATGTGCCTCATTTGGGACTCCATGAACAACCGCTCATTTGACACAAAGTCAAACCAGCGGTACCGAAGGATTCTCTGAAGAAACACAGTACCGAAGGAGTCCAGTCTTCATCTCAGGTTAATGGATAGCATCCATGTCTCACAACCATATAGCAAAACAGGAAGCACCAGGGGTCTCATGTGTAAACAGTGCGTACGCACAAAAATGGTACGTGCGAACGTTTCCACTCTCAAATCGCGATGTATAAAACCTTAACTTGGTGTAAAGCCACTCACATTTCCATGGTAGCTCATACCCTGTCGTACGCAAGTTCTCTGCTCAGTTTTGCAGACTGGCGGCACTCAGCGTCAAAACAGTGCTGCCTGTGTGGTTACCCTTTCTTTCTTAGATCCACATTCCTGACGCGGCTTTATAAATACACTGAAATTAACCACATATCGTTTATTAGTTTAATGCATCTGATTGTAATTAACCTGTAACAATATAATGGTCCACAGAATGGTCAAACTATTCTAAATACAATAGCTGCATTAGCGTTGTTACTCTCACTGCACCATCTTTTTCTTCTTTCAGCTGCTCCCGTTAAGGGTTGTCATAGCGGATCATCTTTTGCCATATTACTCTCACTGCACCACTCGGAGTATTTATATCACTGTAACTGAGTTTGGAATCACAGCAGCTGCTGATTGGAAAGAGAATTATCGGGATACAGCATCAAGCACACGCTGCCTCAGCCATGGCAAAATGCTTCAGAGCCTTTCCTGTATGGACCTTGCGGTTCAGAAACAGTTTCATCCCAAGAACTTTAAACGCACTCAGTCAGTCCATCAAGTGCTCTTTGTAGAACTGTTAGTACTTATAAGTACAATTACCTCACTGTAAACTTGCACAACAGTTATAATATTGCACAACCTGCGCCACTTTATAAAGCGCATATTTACATATGATGATGGTATCATTTTTAAGATGAAATGCAGCAAAATATGTTGATTATATTATACAGATAAACTTTAACTTCATTTAAATAATCTATATTGTTAATAATCAAACATTTGAGGACACAGTGCCGCAGCGCTGGCTAGTTCACGGATTATTCTATACCTTTGGCTTTATTCTCGCTGGACTGGCGCGACACTGGTAGGATAGATAGACAGAATAATTAAACACGTACTACGAAGATATTTCAATGTTCCTTAAACGTTTTGAAGAATAGTCATTCTAAGCTTACAGATGGCTTAACGTCTATTACAGAGCTGATTGTGTGGCGATTAGTTACTTGGAGAATGAAAAGGAAGGACAGGAATTGGGAATTAGTATGTTTGAAAGAGACAGTACTGCTGCAATAAATTATCGAAGGTCGTGCACGGCGCAGCAAGCATCTTGTGTGAGACATGAACAAGCACTGCGCCACCATGTTCCCATGTTTAATAACATGCTTTCATTCCTATCATCATGAAAAAGATATCCCATATACATCTCATTATTTTAATTATTCAGAGAGCTGTAATATCACGAATGTAATGGATTCTGTGTCCTGTTGGAGAAAGAGAGAGCCCGTTTAAGAAGCAGGTAGTGATTCACACACATAGAGCACATAGAAGATCAAATACAGAAGAAAGCATTTAACGTGCTACTTTAGTTACGATGAGATTTGAGAAACTAGTAAATGAAACGATTTAAAGATGAAGTTTATGATGTTCTACTTTAATGGCAAAATAAACTATGTGATTAAAGTGGAAATTTCGAGATTAAAGTTGACATTTCATGCTTTTTTCCCACTGTGTGTCTATTTTTTTTTGTCTGTACCCTAATAAGCTTTCATATGACACTCAGACGATGGGCTACAACTCGCCTTTACATGGTGACTTTGATACGTGACTTCTTTTTTATTTGGGGCACTGTGCGACTTTGTGAACTTGAGTTTTTGAGTTTCTCCGACACTCTGTCACTCGATCAACTTCCTTTTGTTGATTATACCACTGTTTAAACCAACAAATAGTATGTTTTTCTTTGCCTCCACTTGGTATCCGCTGAAATTCTTATATTTTCCCCCATACTTTTCCCATTGTCTTTTCACAGAAGGCTGAGCTTAAGGGCTATTTATATTGATTTGCATATTCAAAGAGGCGTAATTCTGGGAGGAGTTGGGGCGGGACAGCAGACGCATGCACGCGTTACTTTTCACGCTGATCAGGATTTATGTAGTGGAAGAATGTGGAAGTTGGCGAACGCACAGATTCCTGCATCTGGATTTTTTTGTGCGTAAGTATATTTCCGCTTTTGTGCTTACGTCATGTTATAGTGCGAATTCTACGCATGGCGTTGTGCATGAGGCCCCAGGACTCTAAAGACTTAGATCTTCGTCCTTTTGCAAAGATATTGGGAATGCCACACACCCCTTTTACATTGACCTAAGGACCCCCCATGCTCTCCCAATCCATCTATTGACTTCATAAGAATAGTCACCAGTTGCTGCCGAGATAATTATACCTCTCAACAAGGTCGACATTCTCTCCACAGACAGACACACTGCTGATGGCTGTACTCAAGAGGTCTGGTCTGGAGGTCTGGATCCTGGTTTTTATCCTGGACACTTGCAAGCCCAGACACTCAGATGCCTCGCTCAGTCTCTACGAGAGTCTCCCGATCAAAGCCTCTATTGACTCCTCAAAGATCACAGCATCGTTGGCAAAGTCAAGATTAGTAAATTTTTCTTCACCAAGACATACTCTACACCCTGCCCAATACCCCATCCATGCAAGCATTGAATAGGGGTTCTGCTTCCACTCCGCACAGTACCAGAGTACATACCATAATAGTACCACAGTGCCATAATAGCCAGCAACTTCAGGGGAATCCCGCGAAGTCTCAGGATGTCCCTCAGGGCAGCTCAATCAACTGAGTCGAACACTTTACAAAAATCAACAAAGGCTGCAAAGAAACTCTTATTCAAGTTTGTGCTTGATGACAACCCTCAGTGCCTGGTTGTGGTTGATGGTAGATTTCTTAGACATAAAACCAGACTGCTCTGGTCACTGATAGGTGAACAAGTTATCAAGGATCCTATTGAGGATGACCCTAGAAAAGGACCTTACCCAGCACTGAGAGCAGTGTTATCCCCCTGTAGTTACCGCAATACAGACGATCACCCTTACCTTTCCAGATAGAGATGACAAGTCCTGTTTTCCAGTCAATTGGGATGATGCCATTCTCCCAAATGGAAGCAATCATTGCTTGCAATGCCAGGAGGACAGCCTTACCACCAGCCTAGAGAAGTTCACCCTGGATACCACAGATACCCTGCAGCCTTACCTATCATCAGCTGGTTCACCACCTGTGCAATTTGTGAGACTTGGTGGTTCACAGCTAATTGGATAATCAGCCTCAGGAACTGTGAAACCAGAGATATTCAATGTCCTAGCCGGGGGATCAGCTTTAAACAGCTGTTCAAAGTAGCCAGCCCAGTGGGTCACAACTGCAGTGTCATCAGTTAGGACCATTCCATCACCCACCCTAACTGCAAAAAGTCAGTTTAATCAACTCACAGAATTTTTTCATAATACTACAGTTAACTGCATATAATTGTTGCATCCAACACATACTGTATGTTGATAAGGCAGCTTACCCATTTTGTAAGTGTCTTATTATGTATGAATAGTCTTCTGCTGGAGAAAAAAACTATGTCCAGTGGCAAACTAAATGAAAATGAGTGATTATTCCTATGATTATTCCTATGAATCAATAGGCTATTGTACACAGGAGACTCTGAATATTGCCTGCTTATGTGCTTTCCAATAGATTGGTGATCTATTCACAGCTATTTCCCACTTTGTGCCTAATGCTGCCAGTGAAGTGAGAAACAAAAAGCCTTGTGAAAATCAGAGTCTCTTGTATTTGTATTTTGTAAGCCTTTCGTTGCACTGTGATTTGCTAGGGCCTACATGAAAAATAATATGTCAATAAAGAATCAAAGATTTTTATATCCAATGAAAGATAATGCACAATGCAATGGCTGCCATATTTACGGTGTATCATTGCAACAGTGACTTCATTAGTGTGACAAAAGAGTTTACATGATGAATTCCAAACAAAAAAATGTGACAATAACAAAAAACCAACAAAATTCCCAAAAAGACAAAATTACATGTATAACACTACAAATCAAATGTTAATGAATTTACAAAAACAAACATAATTCAAACACATGAGAAATGGACTGAAAATATTAATGAATAACTGCTAAGCCCAAAAAAATCCATAATCCTGAATACAAAGACAAAAACATGAAGCAAAAAGATCAAAAGACCACCACACTTACAAAAGTAATTGGGAAATCAATAACCAGGAAGCAGGAACACAAACTAACCCAGTGCCATTCCATTGAAGCAGACACTGTAAATTCCTTATATAGCCCTGAAGAGTTTAAACAAAAACACACTAAGGTATCTACATCTTGTAATCTAATTAGGGAGTTTCACTGATCCACCATCAAAAACAATTAATCGGAAGAAAAAGAGAATCTAGTAAAACTAATAGAAGAAACTAACTGAAGAAAATTACCAGTTGTTGAATTCCAGGTAAATACTGGATACCCTAAATCAAAAGTCTGTTTTTTTTAAAACAGAACAAGAAGATGTTGCCATGAAAACATGCAGGATGTCAATTATACCTAACATCTAATCCAAATACTAATAAACAATACTAATACGTTTTTATTATAAAAAAAATCTCGGTACGTCAGAAAAACTTACTTAATGTACAGGGTACCCAACCATAAATGAATTGCAAAGAAATTTCATTTGATTTTATTCATAATCCCAAAGCTAGTTTAGAGAACTAGGATAGTTACCATCTCGATTAGTGAAGTCAATGCAAGGCACAGGACAGGAGCTATTCTAACAAAGATAAAAAAAATACGGCTGTTTTCAAGAAAAATACCACAACATGACAAAAGGCAGTAAAACATTTATAATAAACAAACATTAAAAAATAGTACTAAAATTTATGTCAATGATAATAGACCAATTAACAATATTTAAATTTAAGCAGAACAAGTCAGAAGAAATTGCCTGAAAATACTAAAGACACAAAAACCGAACCCCTGGATGATGGCAACAAAACAACATAACAATAACAAAAATTTAGCAATTTAAACATTTTTGAGTAGGTTGGAATAAGCATCTTTTTAGGAAATAGGGGGAAAAATCAACCTCTTAAAAAGAAAGAGCTGAAAAATTCCTTACAATAAGGTTGTGCAAGCTGTTATTGTGACATATCACCTACCACTTGTTTTTGGAACTGCAAGGACTATTTAAGAGAATGCTTAAAAAGACCACAGTGACTTGTGGGAGCGATGCAGCAAGAAGGCAATTCTATTTAATTGCCCTTTGCTTTTGCAATGTGTAGAATGTGTTTCTGCTGCTTCAACAGTATGTGTGTTTGTGCAAAAGGCTACTGTTGGTTAATAACAGGAAAAATGCACACTGAGGATATTTTGCCTGTTGTACCCAAAATCTGAGGTACATTAAATTAACATTTTAATTCATGTGGCTGAATAGTCAGTTTGCTTTTAAGAAACTTACAGTAGAAATAATCATATGAAGAGTGAAATGTAACTAAATAAAATAATGCAGGTAAAAAGTAAGATCTAGATAACAACTTATTATTATAAGATTCTGAAATATTTTAACAGCCGTGTCACCAGGAACATTTTAGAGCATACTATGTAGCTATTTACTTATAATTATGCCTAATTATGCACATGTACTCTTAGCAGTTAAAACATAAAATAAACACACCACCACAAGAAATACTAAAATGCAAAAAAAAAAAAAAAAAACAGAATTCATGCAGCTTCTCCAAGACTGATGCATAAGTACCATATACAGAGTCCTGAATAGGAACACTGGATGAAAAAATAATAAAGATTTATTTTGCTGTTTTCATAATCAATTGCTTGTTTATATATACAAGACACAAGCAAAATCTTGTCTTGAATTTGAGTTACTAGATGCCGTATCCTTTATAATATATTTTTTGATTTATAATCACCGTTAAGAATGGTTATTTTCCACAAACTGTAGTCAAAGGATTTTTTCTGAAAGAAAGTTACAATAAAATGTAAATATACTGTTCTTTATTTGATGTCATATATTTCTTAGTCCCCTAAAGTGTATATAACAGATAGAGACAATTGCGTACTATACATAATATATGAAATATTACAAACTAGTGTCACACACGTGCGAGTTGGAGGCAGCCAAAGGGGCCTGAGTAATTGTACTACCACAACAGACTATGAGGTGCACTGACTATCTTTCTCAGTTCCTTGTAGACCATTCTCGGGAAATCCCAGCAGGTTCCGCCGTATTTGAAGATGTCACTTCCGGGGCCAGATGAGATCACTTCTGGTTCCACCCCCAATAATGACATCACTTCCGGTCCCTGATGACATCACTTCTGGTCCTGACGACATCAAATAAGGTTGCGGCCCCAATGATGATGTCACTTCCTGTACAGGCCTTTAACACTAGAATTACCAGAGCCTACGAAAAAACTCGTAGATCCGGCCCACCTTAAATCGCTTCTTAAAACCTTTCTCACCTCTCCGCCAGCGTCTTTTGTCATCTAAATGTACTGATAAAGACAAGCTGCCAGCAGCAGGCTATTCCATCCCCCCAATGACTTCGAACGTAAACAAGCTTTTCCCAGCTAATGCCTTGATTGATTATCTGGGAGTGAAGTGGAGTTTTAGAGTAGAAATAATAAGATTGTTATTTGGAACACACGCATTTCATATGTGTTGCATTTCTACAGTAATCTGTGTAAACACATTGTTAAAACAGAAACGGTTTACAATATTCTAGTAGCAAATGACAAAATGTAGGCATAAACTATATAATGTATGAAGCCTGAAGTCCAAATATCAAAGAAACACTTTCACAAAAGGTACAAAAAAAAGCCACCGCCAAAAAAACCCGTTTTAGTGTGAGACATTGACATGACTTAACTATTACTGCTTCTGTGGCGTAACAGTATCAGTCGCTGACTAGGAATCAGAAGGTCATGAGTTCGATCCTGCACAACTCCCATTTGGGAAGTGTTCTTATTTTCACTATTTTAGAATAAAAAGATACATTTGATTTCAGTCTGTAACAGCCGGTGTAATTTATGATATTTGTAAAGGTTAGCTTTATTTTTTTAAAATTCACTTTTCATTGTCTCAGTCGCGTTCAGGATCCATCCCTACCGCCCCCCACCTGACACTGCTGTTTTTACATAAAGACGCGCTATACTTCTGCAGTGTATCACGATACATACGACCGCGTGTTTTTTTCCCCCAGTATTGCCAGTCCCCACGTGTTGCTGTATGCTGTTTCTTTTGTACTCCAGGACATGCAGAGGAAAGCATAGTAAAGAGCAGTAACTTCAGCGCTATATGCAATCATCAGACACTCCCCATCTGACACTGCTGTTTTCACATAAAGACGCGCTAAAGCTCTGCAGTGTACTTGTGACTGCATTGTCGTACCAATGCTTGCGAACTGAAGTGTCTGCATGCACTTTTCGTGGCATTATACGTGTATTTTTTGAGCATGCCCATGTAGCTCAAACACAGGAACATATGTTGATGTAAAAGTATAACAAAACAAGTGCACTTTTATTCAAGACTATAACCGAAGAAAAAAGAAAGCAAGTTACAGTAGGTGGAATGCTAAGAACTGCTGATTTCCATTCTGTGCTATATAACTGTTAACATTTGAATCTGATGATTGCATATAGCGCTGTCTTATTTAGTGTGCACAAGAACATGCAGGTGGCCAGTTGCTGAGTGCTACAACGCACATTTTAAAAAAAGAAAGAGACAAATATATGTGACGTTTTGAAGAAATCATTTTATGACGCGAATAGTACCAATCAGAAAACATCGTCGAAGTAATGCAATATTATTTGAAAATGAACAGCGTCAGGTTGGGTGTGAAGTTATACTGGCGCTGTTTGAGTCAGATCAGAAGCTGAATAAGTTGAACAAGCTCCTGTTCTGACTCTAAGTAAAAAAGCATGAATTAATCAACAGAAATAACCGCGATTGACATTTTAAAGTTAACGATTTACAGTGCATACCAATTTATAAATTCAATGTCCATTTGAGGAAAAAAAAAACACTTTCTTCAAAGCTGGGAATCGAACTCGCGTCTCTGTGGCACAGTAAGGCAGTGGTGCTCCAAGTCAGCAAACCGTCCTTATAACTTATTTTTTCAAGATCCATAACACACAGACAGACCGAGCACTGCGTAATACAGAGACAAACAGGCAGAGATATACAAATAAACAGGGAAGGCACATGTACTGAAAGAAAAAAAAAATCAACATGTGCGTTGTTTCTGCAGCACTGAATAAGCTCACCCGCTCTAACATCACCCCTCCCCCGATCTGACTCTCTAAGTAACAGCGCAAGTACAGACACAAATCAAGTGCATGTGTGTACTGTATAATATTAACAAAAAGAGCAGCTTACTACTGAAAACGGCAAATATAGGAGTGAGTGGGGATCGAACCAGGACTCTTGATTACACTTGGTTTGCGTCTGTACTTGCGCTGTTACTTAGAGAGCCAGATCGGGGGAGGGGTGATGTGAGAGCGGGTGAGCTTATTCAGTGCTGCAGAAACAACGTGCATGTTGATTTTTTTTTCTTTCAGTACATGTGCCTTCCCTGTTTGTTTGTATATCTCTGCCTGTCTGTCTCTGTATTACGCAGTGCTCTGTCTGTCTGTGTGTTATGGATCTTGAAAAAAATAAGTTATAAGGACAGTTGTTCATGTTAATTGCAGTCTCAATTGTTAAAAAATATTTTAAAAGGAGCATCCCACATGAAAATATAACGATCTCATTAACTGACAGTGCATACCAATTTACAAATTTTATGTCCGTTTGAGGTTAAAAAGAAAAAAAAGAAGTACCGGTAACAGTTTATCCCCAGCGGGGAATTGAACTCATGTTTGTGAGGCAGAGAAAAGCTACTCAGTCTGAGAGGCAAATCTTAGCACGCTATGCCACGGAAGCTGTTATATGGTGTGTGAAGCTTTTGTGGAAGTGTTTATTTGATCTTAGGAACTCGGGCTTTACACATTCTATTGTTTATGCCTACATTTTGTAACATTTATTACTAAAATATGAAAAAGTTTCTGTTTTAGCAATGTGTTTACACAGATTACTGTAGAAACGGAACACGCATGAAATGCATGTATTCCAAATAGCGATCTATTATTTCTATTCTAAAACTCCAGCAGTTCAGTCACTCCCAGGTAATCAAACAAGGCATGAGCTGGGAAAACTTAGTGAACGTTCTGCGACGGTGGGGGACGGAATAGCCGGCTGCTCTTAATCGGCACATTTAGAAGACAAAAGAGAGGTGAGAACGGTTTTAAGGTGGGCCGGATCTACGAGTTTTTTTGTAGACTCTGGTAATTCTAGTGTCAATGTCGCCATCTTACTTACATCTAGTCAGTTCTGTCTTGGACTCAAGTGAACATCTCTGTTCAATTTACAACCTATTTTGCAGCCACGGAATAATATACAGGTGGCTTCCTCAAATCTTTATGATGTCTGTGTCTCATCCTTATCACACTAGTATCTGCTAAAGAAATAAATGACTATATAGTTAAACTAAAGAAATGACTACGCAGGACTGTTTATTCACACCAAAACACTTAAATCATTCTAATTGGAGGAATGAATTTTCTCATTGAAGAAATCTAACCACTTATAAAAATTACAGTAAATTCTCGTTATGGAAAATGTAGATACTGAAACATTGATCTTGTGGGAAAAATGGGTTTAGATTCCAGCAGGACAGGGACTAGCAAAGGGAGACAGGGTTCGGGAGACACACCGGCCCTTTGTTTTCACCATTTAAGGTTCTGTAATCATCCTTCTGCAGATTGATCTATAGAAACCTTGACATGACTTTTGCTTCCTCTATAGACAAGTTCTATTGTTTTTTAGGTGCTCCACCAGAGGTCACAAGTGACTACAGCAGGGGGACATAACCAGGGACCCCACTAAACCACCCAACTGGCTGTAGCTACAGGTGTTGTATACAGAGGATAGGGACTTAATCAGTGTGAGCTTATGACTTTCTCAGAATTCCTCATTTGTGGGGAACAATTCTCAATAGCTTACCCATGCTTCTCTGTGCCAGGTAGACATACATCGATCCATTCAGTTTGCGCCCGTGCATCATCAGACATCATAGACCTGTAAGCTCGATCTCATGTTTCACTGTTGCACAACAGACCACTCAGAATTTTTTTCAGCTGAATATGACTGCAAATAGACAAGATTAAACCATGGGTGTTGTAAAATAGGTTACAAATTTTGTAAGAACAGATAAGTAAATTGACAGAAATGGAATTCAACAATAGTGAGGATTTACTGTATCTTGTTGAAAACACATTATAAAGTGGAGGCTAAATGAATTTGATGTTACTTACCAAATTTCATAGCCAAAATTCCCAAACCACAGTCTATGGCAGGGGCAGTAATGATGGTGTGGACTTATTTCAAAATTTAGTAAGAAACTATAGTTCAAATAGCTTAGCAGAGGAAGAGTCATTTATTTCGATACTGATGCTTTCACCTATGCAACATCTTTGAATTTTATTGGAATGTAGCGAGTATTTATGTGTGTTGCGTTGAGATAACTTACTATTTTTTTTAATCTTTGTTTTTAAAAATTTTAGCACCATCATCATTATAATGTTTCATTCTCATTTTAGAGGTGTTCTGGTTAGCTGTTATTCCCCAATGATCAAGGTAGTGCGTCTAATACAGAAGTAACTTCGGCCTTTCAGCATTCATTGCCATTTGCGTTGGTGTCTACTTCACTTGTTGTTAATTGTCATTTTTAAGAGAGAATTAATTGGGCAAACTAAACAGAAAAAGGCTAATTAATAAGGAAAATAACAAAAGACAGTTAAGAAGTTACATTTTTGGCAAAATATTAATATTTCTATTTTTATATGTAAATCCCACACCACTGCTCTTTTCTAAATGCAGAATAAGAGAAAAAAGACAAAAGACAAAAAAGATGAACTAATACATCTATCAGAGGTAAAATGACTCACTGATTGTAAAAATGGTTGGAACAAAATCCTATAGCTAGATGCCGTGGTCTGGGATTGGATACCACTGTAGTACATATTCTAGTGTGTTAGATTATAATTATATAATGCAAAAAGACAGAAATAGTGTAGGTCGCACTATTTCAGGGTGTTCATAAAAAATGTAATGATTTACTTCATGAGGTAGAAGTAAATAATAAACAAGAATTATTGTATCAGATATTTGAAATATTCAATGCTTGGAGTTTGTCAGAATTTGTGGGTTTTTGTTTGTCCACCGGCCTCTTGATTAATTATGCAAGAATGGGCTACCATCAGTCAGGATTTGGCCCAGAAGTTGGTTGACAGCATGCCAGGGCGAATTGCAGAGGTCTTGAAAAAGAAGGGCCAACACTGCAAATATTGACTCTTTGTATAAACTTAATGTAACTGTCAATAAAAGCCTTTGAAACTTATGAAATGCTTGTAATTATACTTCAGTATACCATAGAAATATCTGAAAAAGATTTAAAAACACTGAAGCAGCAAACTTTTTGAAAACCAATACTTGTATAATCCTAAAAACTTTTGGCCACGATTGTACACATCGTGATATATAACCTAACATTCTATTAGCCTTGTTAAAGGCTTCTGAACACTATCTGGAAGTTAATAGTGCCAAGTCCACTATGACTCCTAAATCCTTCTCATAAACAGTGCTTTCTGTTTTCAGACCTCCAATTGTGTATTCAACCAGAACATTTTTACTTCCTATGTGTAAGACTTTACATTTACTTACATTACATTCTATCTGCCACAAATCTGACCAAGCATCTATGCTTTCCAAGTCGCTCTGTAATAATTAATCATATTCTAGATTATCTGCCAATTAATCTAGTTTGATATAATCTGCAGTCTTAACCAGCTGTTTATATTTCATCAGAATCATTTATACATATATATATTAAACAAAGCAGTGCCCCTAGCTCTAACCCCTTAGGGACATGACTCTTTACATCAGCCTGCATCAGTTCCCTGCACCACAACCATCTGCTTCCTGTGTCTGAGCCAAATCTGCATCCATCTACACACTACACCCTGGACTCCCACTTCTTTTAGTTTGACGCTTATCCTCTCATGTGGTACTACATCAGATGCTTTTTGAAAATCAAGATAAATAGTCTCACATGCTCCATTCTGATCATCTCATTTTTTGCTTCCTCGTAGAATTCCAGCATTTTAGTAGAACACAACCTCTCCCCACTGAACCCATGCTGACTGTTCAATAAAAATCCTGCATTTACCATGTGTTGCTTAAACTTCCCCTTAATAATCCCTTCTAGTAATTTATCTGTGATACATGTTAGACTTACTTGCCTATAGTAACTTGGATCTGCCTGATCACTCTTTTTATGTAATGGGATAATATTTTTCGTTTTCCAGTAATTAGGAACTTCCTTAGTGTTCAGTGACTTCCTAAAATATGTGTCAAGGGTTTATATGTGTACTCACTAACCTCCTTAAGTACTCAAAGATAAATATTATCTGGTCTTGGATTTTTTTACTTCACTTTATACAGTATGTAAGCAGTACTTCTCCCTTTACAATTTTCAGATTCCCCTGTACGAATAATCTCCATTACTGTTAGAAGGTCATGCAAGTTTAGAGCATTTGCTATTTTGCTGTCTGTTGCAACAGATGGAATGCTTTGGCTGGTGCCCAGACTGGAATAGAACAGGGACCCCTATATGTCCAAGAGGCCAGTGCAATGAAAATACTGAGGGAGACAACAACTTCAGAGTACTTTCTCCCCCATCACATTAGCTGACAACATCCTTGGGCTTGGACACCCAGTCACATACCCACAGGGCATGCTTGGGGAGCGCAGAGAGTGCAGCCCTGATGGGTTCTGAGGTGGTTGGCCAAGAGGTGCTGCAAGGATTTATAATCCATATTTTAGACCTCCACCTGATGTGGAAGTTCATCTGCCAGGCCATGTCCTAGCACTGGAAGTACTTCCAGGTCTGCAATAAAAAGAGCCACTCTGCTTCATCCAGGTGATTTGGAGTTGAGAGTGGAGAACAGACAAAACTCACCTGGGTAGATTGGAGGAGGAAAGAGAGATAGAGAGAAGGAAGAAGAATTTTTAATGCTTTTGTATTATGAATATAAAATAAGTCTTTTTGAGGTTTTTGAGTTTAATAAATATTTTATTTGAACCTAAGACTTGTGTTGATGTAGCTGTGTCAGATCAAACTGCACATTTTAATTTGCTTCCCCACTCACTGTTCTTTTATCATTACAATTCTTGCATTCTGCAAAAATATAAAGTAATAAATATCGTGAGATTAGATGCTGTATAGCGCCCAGCCCGGCACAGACTCCCTCGGAGGCACGTGTATAAACACAAAGACTTTTATTTTCTTCAGCTGGAGGGCACGTCTTCCCTGTAATCCCTCCAGTCACAACACAGTCTCAAAAGCACTTAAATCACACACTCCCGTTTGGCACCACCACTCCTCCCTGGCAACCTCGTCCCGATTCTGGCTCCTGAGTGGTGGTTGCTGGCCCTTTTTATAGCCCACCTGGAAGTGCTCCAGGTGCTTTGATCACCTGTTTCTGATTGCACTTCCAGGCGGGGTTGTAGAGTTGTCCAAGCCGGCTCAGGGACCAATGCAGCACTCCCTGGCAGCAACCCCAGATCCCAACAGGGCTGTGGAGAACCCATGGAGCCCTGCGGGAAACTGAGGCACCATCGTAAGCCAGGGAGGCTGCCACCATGCGTCCCAGGGGAGGTACTGAGATGCCCATGGTTGCTCCCCCGGAACATATGTAGAAGGGCCGTCCTGGCCGGGCATGGGACCCGGCCGCCCACCACACTATTTATAAATATGGTATAAGCACAATAATCTGTTTTCTTTTTGTCACTTATAAGAGTCTTCAGTCTCATTCTGGGGTGTCTTAATATGCATAACAGTGGCCGGGAGAATTGTCAACCAATCAGAGTTGCTTTGTTGGGGTCCAGAAACGCAATTTCACTTGGGAAAAAAGCTCCAAATCAGGATAAGTAGTTTATCTTCTGTGAAGATCATTAGTGCTTTGTAAGTCTCATGTTGCTTTAAAATATTTGTAAAATATTTCATGGACAAAAACATATTAAAAAGAAATGAGGAATTATGATCATTATTTATTTATTGCTGTTTTTTAAGCATCTGAATTTAGTACTCTGAATGTTAGTGTTGTGGTTTAATTACATCAAATTTATAAAATATTGATCCATCCATTCAATTCCAAATAAGTTAAATCTAATTCAGAGTCAAACAGTGTTGGAACAATTAGGCACAAGGCAGGAATTAACTATGGATGGGGTGCTAGCCCATCATTGGGCACACTGGAAAAAAAAACACTCACAAGCACAATGGCAAGTGGAGAAACCAGTTAACAATGAACCACCATGCCACTCCAAGTTACAGCAATTTGTCATAAACTTTCTTCCACCAATTCTTCATCTAGTATCAGTCACAACAAAGTTTATGGATCTGTTATTTTAAATTTAAGACATATGTGTGCTTATGCATATAAATGTTGGATTATGTTCTAATGTTTCTGTAACCATTTTATTTTTGCAAATCTCTTTTTAGGTCCTGTTTTTTAAGAATTACATAAGAATATATTCAAATGAATTTTCTAATTCAACATTTGTTTCTTGTTACTTGGTTTACTATGTAAGACAACATAGGCATTGTCCATTCTTGTAGGCTTTAGTGCCACACCATGCCTGTAAAGTGGGAGAAAATCCAGTTGCGCCAAACACTCAACTTTCATTCCAAAGTAAGTGACTGAACTCTTTGTTCCAACATCTGCCTGTACTTCATCTGATAATAAACGCATAAAGGTGTAAATTAGAGTTGAACTGACATTTTTGCAGAGTTCTCTCTCCGAGCCTGAATGCATGAAATGGACTCAAGCAAGAACAAAGAACTGTAAATCAATGAATGACAACTGATTGACAATAAAACTTGCCTATGAAGAGTAACTGATTTTGTAACTGGAAGTTAACTTTAATCCAATCAAGAAAAGTTATACATTACCTCAAAATTCACTGCACCATCCTAAAGATTCTCTCTGACTCTCTCAGGTGGCTATCTCAAGGGAACTCTGAGGGAACTTTCCTTGGATTTCCAGGGGCACTCCGCCCAGGGTCACTCTTAAGCACACGCTCCAAAAATGACTGACAAATCTTTTAAACAACCTGTCTCTCTGCAACCAGAAAGCTGATGAGCCACTGCTTTTTTGAGGAGCTGAAAGCTGAGATCCAATCTGCCAAGCCAAGCACTAAGCCCAATCTGAAAAGTTCTAAGAAGCAGGTATTATTTAAAGATGGGAACTTCAGTATCTAAACCCTTATACCAGAAAGAGTAATGCTATTCCCTATGAAGTTACAGACAATGCAGCAAAGAGCTTATCTGAAAAAAACATCAACACAACATGGACAAAGGGATCATTCAGTAAAGAGAAAGAGTGCACTCCAAAGCAAGAAAAATCCTATACATAAACCCAAAGCAGCAACAAAAGCAACATCCCCAGACAACACTGGACATCATCTTTAAAGACTTGGTATCGTAAAACTATTTATCTGTACCAAGATAAATTAGAACTTTAAATAGCAAGTAAACAGACAGCCTATTCTATTGGATGTGTTGTGACCGGAGCAGGGTAAAATTATTAGCCAGCTATGGGTAACTCAGAATGTTAACTTCTTTATTTTATGACAGGCACACACAGATATTCAATCCAACAACGATGTTCTTTTATTCAAGACTCATTTTCTATCCTTTCAACAGGTAACACATTTTTAAATACTCCCCCTAGAATTCTGGCAGAAACTACAACTGAACACAACAGTATGTTATATGTGTGTCTAGTCTGTATATCAATAATTATATATCTATCATCTTTATGCTTATCAATAAATTGTATTAGTCTGTTTCTTAAAATGAGTGTGCTTCAGTTACACTGATATAAATTTACAGACTGGAGACCAGCCTCCTACAACAGGTATGGAAAATAAAGTAGGAACCTTACCGAATTATTTAATAATTTACCAGAATTGCCAAAGGCAAGATAAATAATTGATTAACTGAGTTAAATCTCTTCTCCTTTGCACATTATTATGACTGTCCCTGGGCAAACATGTTAAAATTCATCTTTACCTTTCCCACAGTTAACAGGAGAGACACTTGAGACTCCTTGAAGAAAAGAGTAGGATATATGTGTACTGTTATTATCCAAAGCCTTTCCATGAATAAAAAAAAAAACTCCTTAAAAGAAAAGCCTCTAATCAAATGTACAGGTTCTTTTCCCATAGAGCCACAGTTATACAGTTAGGTACATAAATATTTGGACAGAGACAACTTTTTTCTAATTTTGGTTCTGCACATTACCACAATGAATTTTAAATGAAACAACTCAGATGCAGTTGAAGTGCAGACTTTCAGCTTTAATTCAGTGGGGTGAACAAAACGATTTCATAAAAATGTGAGGCAACTAAAGCATTTTTTTAACACAATCCCTTCATTTCAGGTGCTCAAAAGTAATTGGACAAATTAAATAAATGGAAATAAAATGTTCATTTCTAATACTTGGTTGAAAACCCATTTGCTGGCAATGACATCCTGAAGTCTTGAACTCATGGACATCACCAGATGCTGGGTTTCCCCCTTTTTAATGCTCTGCCAGGCCTTTACTGCAGTGGCTTTCAGTTGCTGTTTGTTTGTGGGCCTTTCTGTCCGAAGTTTAGTCTTCAACAAGTGAAATGCATGCTCAATTGGGTTAAGATCAGGTGACTGACTTGGCCATTCAAGAATTTTCCACTTATTTGCTTTAAAAAACTCCTGCGTTGCTTTGGCTGTATGTTTTGGGTCATTGTCCATCTGTATCATGAAACGCCGCCCAATCAATTTGACTGCATTTAGCTGGATTTGAGCAGACAGTATGTCTCTGAACACCTCAGAATTCATTCGGCTGCTTCTGTCCTGTGTCACATCATCAATAAACACTAGTGTCCCAGTGCCACTGGCAGCCATGCACGCCCAAGCCATCTCACTGCCTCCATCGTGTTTGACAGATGATGTGGTATGCTTTGGATAATAAGCTGTTCCACGCCTTCTCCATACTTTTTTCTTGTCATCATTCTGGTAGAGGTTGATCTTTTCGTTTCATCTGTCCAAAGAATGTTTTTCCAGAACTGTGCTGGCTTTTTTAGATGTTCTTTAGCAAAGTCCAATCTAGCCTTTCTATTCTTGAGGCTTATGAGTGGCTTGCACCTTGCAGTGCACCCTCTGTATTTACTTTCATGCAGTCTTCTCTTTATGGTAGACTTGGATATCGATACACCTACCCCCCTGGAGAGTGTTGTTCACTTGGTTGGCTGTTGTGAAGGGGGTTCTCTTCACCATGGAAATGATTCTGTGATCATCCACCACTGTTGTCTTCTGTGGACGTCCAGGTTTTTTTGCGTTGCTGAGTTCACCAGTGCTTGCTTTCTTTCTCAGGATGTACCAAACTGTAGATTTTGCCACTTGTAATATTGTAGCAATTTCTCGGATGGGTTTCTTTTGTTTTCGCAGCTTAAGGATGGCTTCTTTCACCTGCATGGAGAGCTCCTTTGACCACATGTTGTCTGTTCACAGCAAAATCTTCCACATGCAAGCACCACACCTCAAATCAACTCCAGGCCTTTTATCTGCTTAATTGATAATGACATAACAACGGACTTGCCCACACCTGCCCATGAAATAGCCTTTGAGTCAATTGTCCAATTACTTTTGAGCCCCTGAAATAAAGGGATTGTGTTAAAAAATGCTTTAGTTGCCTCACATTTTTATGCAATCGTTTTGTTCACCCCACTGAATTAAAGCTGAAAGTCTGCACTTCAACTGCATCTGAGTTGTTTCATTTCAAATTCATTGTGGTAATGTACAGAACCAAAATTAGAAAAAAGTTGTCTCTGTCCAAATATTTATGGACCTAACTGTATGTCTGTTCTCTATCACTATTTTCATTTGCCTGTTCTTATGCTAACAAACCTTTGGGAGTATACAGTTCACAGTTCCTGCACCTCCTCAAGTCCTACAGACTTTGCCCAAGTACGATTGTCAATGTAGCATCTCTGTTGGAAGTGCCCTCCCTCACCCCTGATTAACCTAGCCAAGAATGAAACTAGGTTCCCAGCACTCAGTACGAGAGTAAAGCAAATTGGCAGGAAGGAAAGCAGGCTTAATAAGTTTTAATCTTTAAAAATGTTTCACATTGTTTGTGCCATAAATTAGAGCAAATTAAATTTGTGACAATTCACACTATACAACCTCAAATTTCCTATAGTTCTGTAAACAGATGAAAATCTAGTTGCTTAAAGTCATGGCAGTTACTTAAAGTTACTTGTGAATTTCCCATTGGGATTAATAAAGTATCTATCTATCTATCTATCTATCTATCTATCTATCTATCTATCTATCTATCTATCTATCTATCTATCTATCTATCTATCTATCTATCTAAAGAACTCTTGGTTTTACTTCCTTCCTTCATCTCTTTTGTCTGACTTTGAAAAGGTTATACTTATGTTTGAACCATATGCTAAAGTGACCTTGTTTTGGGGAGGGAGTGCTCATACATCTGGTTTCACCCTATCAAGTGCTCACTAAACGGTATACTGTCCCATAAAGCCACTTTCACTGGCTCATGCATCTAAGATTGTATTTCCAAAGTGGCTTCGGAACATAACACAAACTGATTTCAGAAGCAGGCTATAGCAAAGTATACTTTTATAACTTCACACTCAGAGCTGGAGGATTGTTGCAAGCAATGCTTGTGAAACCACATCTGAACTGGAAGGCTATAAAGTAGGCGTGCACAACCTCATACCCAGAAGTGAGAAGTTCTAATGAAGCATGCTTGAGAAACCATAAACTATGTACATGCGTTGTGATAACAGTTTTTATCAGTAAAAGCATGCACAGCCAAGTAACACAGCAGCATTTGTAAAACTCTGGACTTGCAATGCCTCAGAGCTTCTTTGACACTTTTCGGTGAAACTAATTATAAAAAATCCTCATGCAATTTTTATTTGAATACAAAAACAGTGTCTTTGTAAAATACTAAGTCACATTTCAAGTCACACTTTCAAACATTACAAGACAAGTTCTGCTACTTCTTCCTACAATTATTATTAGTCATTTTAATAGAAACATGATTGATTGAGTTCCATCTAGAACATATTCTTGTTTGGGGCCTTTTGCTTTTTGAATAGGCTTTGTCTTAGCACAAATCTGAACATTGTAAGTGTGTTATGGAAATGCATGATTTAATGGATTTTACAAAAATTTGTTATAAAATGATGTTACTCGAGCACTTAGTAATTTAACTAATACAGTCTCAATATTATTTAATAGTTATATTGTTATCTTATTGCATTATCTTTTTTAGTATCAGCATAAAAATATCTGAGAATTGAAAATTCTTTATAGGTTCTCTGTTAATGAGTCATTCTACAGAAAAAAAAATATAATATATAATATATCATATATTTTAAAATACCCTTCTTGGATTGAGGCCTTGCTGTGGCAGAAGGGCTTGCGCGGTCTAGTGATCCTCAGAGCTATGTTGTCAGGAGCTACATGCTCCTGGTAGGGCTTCCCAAGGCAAACAGGTCTGAGGTGAAAATCCAGACTAACTAGATCCTGAGACCTCATATGGAGTTAAACCAAGGATCGGCGTTTCCCTTGCCCAGGAAAGGGTACTCGGGGCCCCACCCTGGAGCCAGGCCCGGGGGAGAGGCTCATTGGCGAGCCTGGATATTTTAAAATACAGAATAACAAACAATGCCTAGAAGAATTTGTTTCTACCCAAGTCTGCACACTCAATCCACATGTTCTATGGAATAATTTGGTATAAATAAAAGTAACATTTTATTGTTGTTCATGAACAGAAGGGCCATTTAGTGTGTTGTGACATCTGTTCAAAATAGTCATAGATTTGACTAATCATTAGTTACATAATAAAGCCGGTATCATAATGCAAGGTTTCACCTTTCCTGAATGCAAATGATTTTTACCTCTGAAGTCTGACAGATGGTATCATACATCAAAACTCAGGCCTTTGAGTTCAAAAACATTTTCTCCTGCAACAACTAAAAGTATTTAGATTGACTAAGAGCTGTGCATTACTTTAATGATTCATGAATATCATATATTTCAACTGCATACTGCATACTACTCTAAACTGTTTTATGCAACAGTGACAGGTTTTCAGTGTGACAAAGATGTGCCAGAAATGGAAGGCCTGGAGTCAGGTGGAAAACAGATGGTAGATTTGGTATGATGTATACTCTGTCAGAGGGACCCCATGATAATAACATGAGCAAGCAGCCCCTGGATGGCAGTGTGCCCTATAAGTTAATAGATTGCCCAGGAGGTAAAACTTCTTTGGCTCTTTGGAACCAGACTATCAGGTAAGTCAAGAGTGATTGACAGAAAGCTGGAGGAGTTAATCCATGCTATTAGGTGGCAGTATAGGGCACCTATATAATAGAAGAAAGATACCGATACTTGTTGTGTAGAGAAAATCAGATACAATGCAGGCATTGTCCCTATGTTGTTATACTTGAAAAGATCAGAGGGCACTCTGGAGAGATCACTCAGGACTTCTAGAGCAACTGCCACACCATGAAGGTATTATCCAGAGATTACTCCAGATTCCCCAGGATTGAGAATGAAGCCACTTCATCTTCAGATGCCCTCATAGCTGCACTCAGAGCTAGGCATTGGGAAGA
This sequence comes from Erpetoichthys calabaricus, assembly GCF_900747795.2. NCBI lineage: Eukaryota > Metazoa > Chordata > Cladistia > Polypteriformes > Polypteridae > Erpetoichthys > Erpetoichthys calabaricus. The sequence goes on along the minus strand of NC_041400.2, from coordinate 110,833,751 downwards.
GAATTTCACAAGGTTTAAACGGCAGGGAAAAATGTTGACAGAGTTACAGATGGCCTCATCAAAGAGATCCATAGTAGCACTGTGTCTGGCCATGACATATGTGCCACCTAACAGGCTTTCAGTAGATGGCGATAGCAATAAAGCACTGACTTAATTGCATTGTGTCATTGTTTTTTTTTTCCTTGAAAATTAATCATCACTTAGCTGCATTCTCATACAATGAGAAATTTCTATGTTACCACTGAGAAACACGTTTCACTGTTGAGCAAAATTTTGTACATGTGAATTTCTGGTCAGTGTTTCTGGAAAAAGTGAAGGTTTGCTATTGATTTACTGTTTGAAATGCACAAAAAGCAATTACAATCAGCCACTTTTGCACTGCTCAATATACAATAGGACCACAATTAAGGGCGAACAACTTCAACATAAAAGCATTATACAATGCAATTATCCCAGTGATGTGTGCTCTGCTTATAGCATATTTCACATCTAATTGTTTAATAAACAATGTTTTTCCATTTCAGAGATCCTGGAAACATTCAGCACTATTTACAGTTTAAACAAGGTTGAGTTAACAGTCTATCATATGATAAATGTATAGAGCACACTAATTTTGGAGACTCTTTGTGCTATAACAGTGTTTGAAACCATGAATCTCAATGAAATCCAAAACATGCATTTGATTCTTATGATGAGATTTGTAGATTGTCGTGCTTGTTCCACATCTATTTAATATAAAATGTAAAATTCTTCATGGCAGGTATATGAATTATTTGAATATATACTGTATTTATGTGAGCTGTCTTGGATCCTGTTGTGGAATTAAAAGAATGAAATTACTTGATTGACTTACACGAATCATGTAACTATACTTGCATCTAAAGTGTTAGAATTAAGAGTATAGAAAAAGAATACCAAACCAAAAGGCTAACAATGCATAACACTAGCAGGCAAATGTCTTTTCTGAGGTGAATTGCAAGACTTTTTCAACTGGAAAGTAACAAAGTGTTTCTAAAGTCATGCTACAACAAAGTATTCTGAGTATATGTAGGCTGTGTTGTAATATTATATTTTTAATTCAGAATTTTTGAGGGTGCTTGAGTTCCAGGGCACGCACAAAGCTCTTTTGAGACCCTCCCCAATGATACTGCATGCTGAAACACAGTTGACGTATGTGTTGAGGGTTGCTTGTCCATTGCAGAGGCAACTGTAGGTTCTTAGCACCACCGAGTCAAGTGCAAGTTTGCAGCCTCCCCATGTAACACGTCTGTCACCCGATGGTTGATGCAGGGGACATTCTAACCCGGCCACTGACCTGGCCCTGTCACTGCTTGTTTGCTGTGTCTGTGTGTAGTAAAATGGTAGCTCTTATTTGAATAAATACCCTGACTATTCCAGTTTTGATTGGAATAAAGTTTGTTTACTTGAAACCTTTGGACTCAGTGTCTTTTCTTGGGTGCAAGACAGTAACTCACGTGTCACCTAGTACTAGAAACGAGGACTTGCACTGATGGATCCTCAACAGGCTATTGATGCTCTGCTCCCACCGTAACCTTATGAAACGCCTACAGGCAACCTTGCCCTTGCTCATCCCAAAGGATGTTCTGGTGAAGAGGGTTCCCTCAGATGACCCAGAGTGTTTCCTATTCTGTTTTGAACGCACAACAACTCTCATGCGCCCCCTTTTTGATTGGGGAGGCCCTAGAGATCATGTGAAACCTTCCTTCTGAAAGGTTTGATGATAATGACCTGCCTAGGTTTCTCCTGGTCAGACCAATGCTTCTAGAGTTGCTGATGCCACTGCTGGGGGCACACGAACCGATGCCATAGGTTGAAGGCGCTATCGTAGGAACTCCAAAGATCGAATGCAGGTGCTTATGTTGGGATCAACTGTGGCGTCAGACTCAGGAGTGCCTGCACAGTCCATGGACTTCCATCTGGCCCAGGTATATGAGTTGCAGGTTTCCCCTGGGGTGTTGAAGAAAAACAATTGTAAGGTTACTATTAAGCTGGCAGGACATGAAATCCTAGCCCCATTGGACTCTGGCAGTGACCTCTGCATAGTCCACCATGACTTGCTCTGTCCAATTCCCTACAGAAAGACAGACCAGGTGAACATTCACTGTGTTCTTGGAGACATTAAAGACTAAGAGTCTATTTTACCTCCCTCTGAAATTTAAAGGGAGGAACTTTAAAGTTTGGACTGCTATATCAGATACTTCTCCCTGGCCTCATACACACAAATGTGCATGTATTGTCATGACCTTGTACTGAATTGCTCCTATCTCATAAAACCTTGTTCTACTTGCAGTAACAGTTCCACATTATAATACTGTTATCTACATATGTGTATGAGGTAGACATGTATACTGTATATAAGTTTTGTTTCCAATGAAATCCCGTCAGTTTCTAATATGTGAGTATTCTTTTGCACATAACACCTTACACAGCATACGGCTTAGAATCTGAGACAGAGCTATCATTTGACTCGTCAGGTGCCATTTTACCGGTCCCTATACAGTACACCCATCTGCTTTTACGAATAAAATGTAGGTGCAATGCAAAAGAAAATCATAATGATGGTATAAGGATCATAACCATAACATGTATTGTAAACAGGGTAATATTGGGCAAATTTGCAAAGCCAAAAGTATGTTCATGTGAGAGAATAAAATGGGACAGAAGCCAAAAAAACAATAAGATAATATGTGGAGACAAGCAAAATGGCCACTGATGATTCACTCAGATTCTGAGCTCACATAGATAGATAGATAGATAGATAGATAGATAGATAGATAGATAGATAGATAGATAGATAGATAGATAGATAGATAGATAGATAGATAGATAGATACTTTATTAATCCCAAGGGGAAATTCACATACTCCAGCAGCAGCATACTGATAAAGAAAATATTAAATTAAAGAGTGATAACAATGCAGGTATACAGACAGTCAATAACTTTGAATAATGTTAATGTTTACCCCCCTGGGTGGTATTGAAGAGTCGCATAGTGTGGGGGAGGAACGATCTCCTCAGTCTGTCAGTGGAGCAGGAAAGTGACAGCAGTCTGTCGCTGAAGCTGCTCCTCTGTCTGAAGATGATACTGTTCAGTGAATGCAGTGGATTCTCCATGATTGACAGGAGCCTGCTCAGTGCCACGGATGTCAAACTGTCCAGCTCTGTGTCTACAATAGAGCCTGCCTTCCTCACCAGTTTGTCCAGGTGTGAGGCGTCTCTCTTCTTTATGCTGCCTCCCCAGCACGCCACCGCGTAGAAGAGGGCACTCGCTACAACCGTCTGATAGAACATCTGCATCATCTTATTGCAGATGTTGAAGGACGCCAGCCTTCTAAGGAAGCATAGTCGGCTCTGTCCTTCTTTATCATCCAGCTGCAGTTCCAGGTATTTACAGTATAGGTCTGCACCCTCTGCACACAGTCACCTCTGATGATCATGGGGTCCATGAGGGGCCTGGGCCTCCTAAAATCCACCACCAGCTCCTTGGTTTTGATGCTGTTCAGGTGTAGGTGGTTTGAGTCGCATCATTTAACAAAGTCCTTGATTAGGTCCCTATACTCCTCCTCCTGCCCACTCCATTGCATACAATGTAAGGTATTATGCACAAAAAATACTGAAATCTCAGAAATTGATGGGACTTAATTGGAAAAAAAACTAGATTCTGGCACTGCAGTTTTATTTAATTTCAATTCTTAACCACCTACAGCAGCTCTATGTCAAACAAACAATTTTTTTCAAAACATATACAGAGGGAGCTCTATTCCTTAAAGGAAATATCAATGTACATATGATAATGAATAAACAAACTGATGTTCTTCCATTGTATGTAGTAAAAAGTAATCCACCATCATTTTTTCAAAGGCAGTGATTACGCATTAATGGAAAGAGATAAAGATTGCCAACCAGAATGCATTGGAAGCTGTATTGCAGAAAACGTGCTGCGTATACTAAAATTTTTAATCCACAGAAAGGAGTCCCTTCTATGGTACTAGAGATGCGCTTTATTACTTTCCATACTCAGCTACACAATAGAATATAGAAAGGCAGCTCACCACATAAATACGGATGGTCTTTATCGGCTTACTTTGTGAAGAACACAATAATGACATTTATACAGTAGAGATTTTCTATCTAACCAGTCAACAACACTGAAAACTGCCAAAATACTCAGGCAGATCCATTATGTCAACAGCACTGGACCTGGTGATTAAAGGAGACAGAAAAACAGCCATTACTAACGATAAGTTTTCATCCTTTTTTAACAGGTGCACTGAATTGACTTTGCAGCATGATCGGTCGATGTGATGCATAAGAGTTATTGTTATACCTAAGCTATAACATTTTACTATTGTAAGGATGATGACTCTATCTATCTATCTATCTATCTATCTATCTATCTATCTATCTATCTATCTATCTATCTATCTATCTATCTATCTATCTATCTATCTATTGCCCACAATACTGTTTAATGGCCTGGAATTTACAATGTCATTGAATCATAGGTTGTCAGTCATGTCAGAAAGTCTAGAAAATACAGCGAGAAGCACTTCTTCATCCACGGATCTGGTCAATAACAACAGGAATAAGACTTTGGTGAGCCACATGAGTGACACATGTTTATAGTAGTGGGAGATGCTTATTAGAAGTTGCCCTAAGTGCAGATAAGTGACTCCACAACAACAGACAAGAGCAGTTAAGTGCTCAGAGCGATTACAGAGTATTTTAAATCTTTGTTAGTGATAATGAATCACAACTCAAAGAACCAGAACATTGAAATATAATAAAAAATAATGTTACATACATTTACTCAGTGCCATACCATCCAATTGCAATGGATTTGTACAAACATAAGCACTGGATTCCTCCAAGGAGTCAACCATTATTCAGCAAAGACTGCATATGTTTGTGCTCACATACTGTAACACCCCATACCATACAACACGCTTGTCATTATAGGAGGGAAGTTAAAGATGGACAACTGGAGTAGTGATGCACCAAAATGGGTCTGTCTCTTGTACTTAAGTTGTGGGGGCTACAGTGGAATGGAAACATCATATGGATGAACATTTGTCTCGTCATAATTAGTGGACAAAAGGATATCTAGAGAGTGAAAAAGAAGGGAGATAAAGAAGCATATTTTGATGCTGATGCACTGCCGGAGAATGTAGACATTTTAAACCGCCTCCCTACAGTTAGGGCAAGGTTGTATTAGTTGTTTGTTAACATGATTTCCCTCTTTGTTATAGCTTCAAGTTAATAATTTCTCTAATAAATCTCTATTATTCTGTACTTTGGTCTCATTGGCATCATTCTCAGTTCTTGGGTGCTATGAGAGTGTCCTTTATCTTGCATAGGATATTTCTGGGCATGTGTTAACACTAGAATTACCAGAGCCTACGAAAAACTCGTAAATCCGGCCCACCTTAAATCCCATCGCACCTCTCCATCAGTGTCTTTTGTCCACGCAAGGACCGTCCTTCCTACATTTACGACATTTGCACCTGTTTCAATGTACACATTGGGGTAAGGGGGGGCGGGGTGCGGTAGTATGTATGTGATCGTGACTGAGAGAATAACAGTGGAAAAAAAACTGTAACTTTTACAAGTGCTATAAATGTACACCGGCTGTTACAGACACACACTTAATCCTTGAACCTTTTGTGAAAGTGTTTATTTGATCTTTGGACTTCAGGCTTCACAGATTATATAGTTTATGCCAACATTTTGTCATTTATTACTAAAATATGAAAAACGTTATGTGTTTACACAGATTATTGTAGGAAAGGAACACACATGAAATGCATATGTTCCAAATAATAATCTATTATTTCCACTCTAAAATTCCAGCACTTCACTCCCAGACAATCAAGGCATGAGCTGGGAGAACTTTGTGCACGGTCTGCGGCGGTGGAGGGATGGAATAGCAGGCTGCTTGCTGCTTGTCTTTATTGGCACATTTACAGGACAAAAGACGCTGACGGAGAGGTGCGAAGGGATTTAAGGTGGGATGGATTTATGAGTTTTTTTGTAGGCTTTGGTAATTCTAGTGTTAAATTGTGTTCAATCCACAAGTGAACACTAGTGATGAGTAAATTGAGTTGTGCAAAATTAACATACAGTAACAAAATTAGGAAAACGAATGGTGTTTCATGACCAGCAAAATGTGCCATTGTCCAGGAGTGTTTTTTGCACAACTCTGCATGTATTTTAGTGTTTAAATAAAGTTCTCTAATGAAAAAAAGTGAAATGATTAACTTTTTTGTCAATTGCCTGACACATGTATTGTATTTTATCTGGTAGTACAATGCCCACTTTCTAAATTATGATAACAGTTCTGGCAGTCTCAATCCTAAAGATGCATCACCATCAAACACAATACACAGTGCATTTCATCACAGCGTGTGAAGCACTGGACACATCCGGTCTTATCTGCAAAACAGGAAAGGACAGTTGCTAGGTAGGAGCAAAGGGCCATGTAGTCCTGCAGAGAAAACATAGTAATATGCATGATTTTTCTTCTTGTGAAAAATACATGTCACATTTTTAAAAAATGCACTTTGGTCCTATGTGTCGATGTAAATAAATGCTATAAAACATAACTGACTTTACTGGGTGCTGCTAAATACCTGAATTGTGTAGCTGTGGAAAAAATGTAAGTAAACACATACATGTCAATTAAGCTTAAGGGAGTGATATTCTTTATTTTGTACCTGCCGAAAACCTTTAAAAATTATGTGTCACTTATCACTAATGAACACTTATGTTTTTCTCATTATCATGTTAAGTATCATACGTTTTGCTAGTTTTTTTTTTTAGTGTCTCACCTGTTGCATACTATACATGAAAGTCTGATGGAAATTTGCCACACTAATTTTAGCTCTCACGCCAGAGCTAATGTATTTCTACATGGGCATACAAGCTTTTGTAAAATTACTTGACGCATCAGTAGATGAAATAATCAGTATGTAGTCTCCTTAATCCTATCAAATGTTTTTTTCCCCTTATTCGATAACAATCAATTTAATTGCTATTTTCATTACATCTCTTGATAGTTGGTGATTTCATCTGTGTTCTGGAATAACCCAGCCACTTAAGTGAAAAATAAGTAATTATTTGCCAGCAGAGTACCAGTATGAAGCTATATTTTGGACTTTGTAATGGTAAATTCAGGCTGCCAAGACATACTATAGGTCAAGGCACAGTAGGTATTTACACATCCAATTTTCTTAATACACTTGCTGGCAGTCTTGTAATTATTTATGTTACCTCACTGTATATGATTTCAGTTATTAATGCAGCTGAAATGCTGTTTTTACTAATTATCTTGCGCTCATGGCAGACCTTACCAATTGTATGCTTGTTATTCGGCATTTGTCTCATATATACAGTTGTGATGGACGGCCGGGTCCCAGGCCCAGCCGGGACACCCCTTCGATGTGGATTCAGGGAGAGAAAGTCCTGGACGATGCAGTACCTCCCTCTGGATGCTGGATGGACACCCCCCTGGGTTGGAGCAGTGCCTCAGTCTCTCGCAGGGCTTCATGGGAAATGGAGTTCTCCACAGCCCTGTTGGGGTCTGGGGTGGCCGCCAGGGGGTGCAGCAGAGGTCCCTGAGCCCACCTGGACTAATCTTCAGCCCCACCCGGGAGTGCAATTGGAAACAGGTGATCAAGCACCTGGAGCACTTCTGGGTGGGACATAAAAGGAACCAGCAACCACCACTCAACGGCCAGAGTCGGATGGAAGGAAGACAAAGCTGTGGAGGAGTGGTGGGGAAAGAGAAAAGAGTGTTTTGGTTGTGCTAAGCGCTGTACTTGGGACTGTGTATTGCCTGTGGGGTTCATGGGGAAGACGTGCCCCACAGGTAAAGAAAATAAAAGTTTCTGGGCTTTTATATGTGCCTCCCGTGTCAAGTCTGTCTCAGGTCGGGCGCAATATAGTGCCTTTCTTACACAGCATAATGTCACAATATGCAAAATATATTTTAATTTAAATTTCTGATACAGAAGAAATTTCACCTTGGATCATCATAAAAAGTTAACTCAATATATGTATTGTATGTCCTGCACTGGACTCTTTGCCGGCCAGGACACCATAATGGAAGAACAGTATGGAAGGAAGCATGACCCAGCCAAGATGGGTCTGTTTCAACATCCCACACAAAGGGATAGATTAATGGACAGTAGGGGGGAGCTGGGATATAAAGAGCAATTACTCCCCCAGTATAATAGTTTGCAGTACTCCACTGGCATGGATGCAGTAAGGACGCCTACAGGGATGTATGGGAGTTGTAGTTCTAAGGGACAATACTGTCACTGTCTTTGAGTGCTGCCAGGGGTTGCTGCAGGGAGAAGGACTCCCTGTTTCAGAAGGCCTGACCTGGAAGTACTTCTTTCAGGCTATGCCCATTTACCAGAAGTACTCCCGTGTCTGACATAAAACCGAGCCGTCCAGCCTCCTCCACAGAGTCAGAGTTGGGAGGCTGAAGGCAATGCTCACCTGGAGGAGGAAAAGGGGGAATAGTTTAATGAAAGGCTGTGGAAGTTATCTGTAAAGAAGGTATTTTGTGCAATAAAAGCCTTTATTTTTTTACCTGGGACTGTTTGCTGTGGTGTGTCTGGGGTTTTCAGGCTCATTGGCGCCCCCTTTCTTTTACACTATCCAGAGCAAGGGCAATTAATGTCAAATAAAAACATTAATTGTAACAATAAACTCAAAATTCACTTTTCCATTTGATAAACTTTGTTTCCAAGCAAGCAAAAAAAAAAAAAAACAAACAAAAAAAAAGCAAAATAATGCTATGAAAAAATCTAATCGCATACAGTACATCTCAATCAATAGTTTAACACTTATACTTATAGTACCTTTCTCCCAGTTTTATACACATCTTTCCTCATTGGGGTATAACATTTAAATTAAATTAACCAAAAAAATAAACTTTCTTTTAACAACCTTTCAAAACATCTACATATTAAACTTTTTTTATTAATAAAATAAACATTCAGAATGCATTTAATGTACAACGTTGTAGCATTTGTATCTCTTTTTACATGAAAACAATTGCATATCTTGCATAACAATTGCATACTTTCTATACTCATAATCAAAATATCACCATATCTGCAGCACACAAGGTGTTAACTCACCCTGCTGTCTGATTAGGTTGTTGCATTCGGTGTACCGTCTTCAGCATGGCTCCACAACCATAGTGCAAGCCAGTAGGCAGAAAGCTTAAATTGTTGATTGTGGACAGCATACCCCGGACACAGACAGACAGATACCAGAATGTCCAAAACACACTTCTTTATTTTTCCCTTACAGACACCACAATGGTTTCATCCACCAGCTCTCTTCCTTTCTCTTTCTCTTTCTCTTCTCAATGACCTCCTCTCCCCTCCTCACAAGCTTCGTCTCCTTCCTCCCAACTCCGGCTCGTCTACTGGAGGGAGGCGGCCCCTTTTATACTGACCTGGATGAGCTCCAGGTGTTCCCCCTGATGACACTTCCTGGTGTGGCGGAAGTGTCAAGAGAGCACCTGGAAGCCATGCAGGATTTCATAACCGTCCGGGCGCCCCCTGGTGGGGGCCACGTCCTCCAGTAGGGATGAGCGTCCTAGCTCCGGTCCAGTGGCCCACAAGCAGACCCGGGTGGCTGCCCTCTCATGGCCCAGGGGAAGTATCGTCCATCTCGGGGACCGTCCAGGTGTCCCGGCTGGGTAGGGTCCCCAGCCGTCTGGGACATGATATTAAGCGCAAGTAATTGTTTTTAAATGAAGAAACATAAAATGATGCAATGTACACTTCATATTATACATTTTACAGTATTCCTAACTGGTAACACAAAAACCTAATGTAATGTCAATCAAGTGCTTTATTTATATAAACATAACTGGAGTGCATAATGCATAAATGAACCAGTTAAAGTCAGTAAATAATGCATCATAGACATTAGTACATTATTGTGGCTATGATATTTTTTCTTTTTTTAAATTCAAACTAAGAAGTACTGTATGATATGCTAGTATTCTACAGTGCTTATTAAACTGTGTTCTGGGTAACCCTACGGTTCCACAAAACCAAACAGCAGTTCCGTGAGCCATCAGTTATAATATCTTGTACCAGCTATAGCTACTGGAAAAATTACCAAATAGGCAGAAGTTGATGCAACATTGATTGTATCTGTTGCTGCACTAATCTGAGCTCACTCAAACCAAAAATTAAAGGTTCCACTGTCTGTTATGATAGTTACAAAATGTCCCTGTTTGTTTGATGCATGCAGTGTTGTATTTGTCATTGTGCATCTTGTTTAGCTAAACAGAATGTATCAATACTATTATGCATTAATATATATATCTGTGAAGATTCTCAATCATCCAGGTGAAATTATCTGGTAGTTGAGTCATGGCAACTGGAATTCTTTCTTGTTAGGTAGATATGTTTCACTGCTCATCCAAGCAGCTTCCTCAGTCTGAGGAATGTTGTTAGAGACCACAATTTATCCTCCAGGTTAAGTTCACTTCACACCTGCCTTGAATAGGCTCGTTGAGTAAAACAAAGGAAGGGGGAGGTGTGGGTAGATTTAACCATCACACCTTTTAACAGCCCCTCCTACCCCCATAGAGTAGGAGGTGTGAATTGGGCCTGATTTACCTGGGAATGGATGAAAGGGCAGCATGATAAATTGAAGACAGGTTATGCCTAAGGCCTCCACCTCTGTTGAGTGAGGGGTTGTTGATTTGCACATGCAAAACTTCCCTCACCCCTCTCTCAAACCACTTGTCTTCTCTATCCAATATCTGGACGTTAATGTCCTCAAATGAGTGTCCTTTGTCCTTCAAATGGAGGTACACAGCTGATTCCGGCCCTGAGGTGTTACTCCTTCTGTGCTGGGCCATCCTCCTGTGTAGCGGCTGTTTGGTCTCTCCAATGTACAGTTCAGGACACTCTTCGCTGCATTGAACTGCATACATTACATTGCTCTTCTTCTGTTTCGGTATCCGGTCTTTGGGGTGGACAAGTTTCTGTCTCAGTGTGTTAGTGGGTATGTAGTGGACAGGTATGTGGTGTTTTCCAAAAATCCTTTTTAACTTTTCGGACACACCAGCCATGTATGGAATAACCAGATTATTCTGTTGGTCCTGGGACTCCGACTGTTTTGTTGTCCTTTTTCTGGAGCAAGATCCTGCCTTGTTAAAGGCCCACTTGGGATATCCACAGGTTTTAAGGGCTGTTTTCAGATGCCTGTTTTCCTTCTTCTTAGCTTCTGTGGATGTGGGGATGTTCTCTGCTCTGTGGTGTAGAGTACTGATAACCCCTAGTTTTTGTTGTAGTGGGTGATGTGAGTCAAACAAAACATATTGGTCAGTGTGGGTAGGTTTTCTGTAGATTTCTATTTCTAGCTTCCCATCAGTCCAAATGATGACTGCACAATCCAGGAAAGCCAGCCGGTTATCTTTGGAGTCTTACATGGTGAATTGTATGTCCACTGAGTTAATGTGGTCTGTAAAGGCCGTGTACCTCCCGGAACTTGATCTTAACCCAGGTGTCGTCAACATATCTGAACCAGTGGGTTGGTGTCATCCCTGGGAAAGAGTTGAGTGCTTTCTCCTCCATTTCTTCCATGTACCAGTTGGCTACAATGGGTGAGTTCATCAAGAACATAAGGACACAGTTGGAAAAATGTCAAGGGGAAATTTCACACAAACATTAGAAAGTTTTTCTTTACACAGAGAACCATAAACACTTGGAATAAACTACCAAGTAGAGTGGTAGACAGTAAGACTTTAGGGACTTTCAAAACTAGACTTGATGCTATTTTAGAAGCATTAAGTGGTAGGACTGGCAAGCTTTGTTGGATTGAATGACCTTTTCTTGTCTAGATGGTTCTGTTCATAAAAAATAAGTAAAGAATGATCTATCAATGAATAAAGAAGATACAGTATGTTGGATGATTTTTCCTCAGACGTTATGTTAAAAAATGTACATTAGTTTACTTACTGATTGATAAAATAATCATAGTAAATGTGTGACCTATACGTCACTAAGCACTTAAGATCCTACTTGTTTGCTACATTGTGCTAAATACTGTATAACACCTATATTAACGCTATGTTTAACAAACTTTACACCATATATTGATTTTTGGAGTCATAAAATGACATAAAATGACTCTTTTTTCATAAATATATAACATATATGTTTTCCTGATTACAATATTTTAACATAATTGATAATTTTCTAATTTCTGTTTTTTTTTTATTTTCAGAGAGGCTCCACAGATCCCATTATTTTTGTGTAGGGCTCCACAATCCCAAAAAGTTTAACAAACACTGCTATACTATATGTGGTTATATAAATTCTTTAAGGGGCTGAAAAACTGACTATTTTCACGTTATCTTTAACTTAATTTTACAAATAGAATAGAATAAAAACTTCTAGAGTTGCTCATTGTATGTTGTGGGCACTGCCTGTTTGCAAGTACTGAGAAAGAACCACTATATTTCTGTGATTAAAAACTCTGTAATACATAAATATTATTTTTTTGTTTTTCCTTTTTCTGTTATATGTTTTCAAGAAAGAAGACACTAGCACATTAGCAGCAGGCATCCAGCCAAGAAAATCAGCAACATGGATTAGTCACCCGTCAATAATGGACCACACTGATAGTCTCATATTGGGAAAGGTTAGCCTCACCAATGCACATAATTATCTTTGGGATATTGGGCAAAAAGGAGTAGCAACAGGCCAAACTGTGAGAAGCACTGAGGCGGCACCATTACATTTACTTACACATTTACAGCGTAACTTAACTAGATCATAACTTGGTGGTTTTCGTTTTTAGTATTTTCTTTGTAGTGCACAATACATTAAATTATACCTGAAATACTCTTCTGACTACTTAAGTTAAGTTTGTCTTTTGGATTTATTTGAATGAAAAGCATTTGATAAATTAGTAAAATAACGGTAAGTAACCTCAACATATAAAAACTTAAAATTTGTGCACTAAACACAGCAAGAATATTACATACTTCTATATCACATAAATGAATCTAATGAAAAACAATTAATCATACATACAGTTGTTAAACACTTAAAGTACTTACCTTGAGTGAAGAAAAAAATCATTCTGATTGGTAAACACAGCTGTGAATTGATCATGCAATTTACTTGGAATTAAGTTAGGAAACACATTAATGAATATAAACATGCAAAAATTAAAATAAAGCATTTTCATGGCAAACCTTACATTGTACAAAAAGGCCAATTATTGTCCTTTCTTGCAACAGTAAAAAATTGGCATGCAGTTTGGGATAACATAATGATTTATATCTATACAGTATATCATGGATGCTTGGTTGGAAAGATGTTGCCACGGATCCTCTCTATAGTGCAGGGCAGCAGAAATTTTCAGAAACTAGAGGACTGTACTGATAGTAGCAGAGATTCTGCAAGTGCTACTGTGGGAACATAGGAGTCACTCATGAGAGATACTTCCTGTGCAATGGGAGGCAACTATTAATGCATATCATAGCAATGTGCCTTATATATGACAGTAGCATATATTGTAAGTTCCCTAATTGCCATGTCCATATTTCTAATTATCTACTAGTCAGTTATTATTACATGTTTTAAAGCTTTTTTATTTCATACTCTGTTTACTTATATCTGTTTAATATTAGCTTACCATTCTATTTATTAATTCTTTTTCCTTTCATTCTTTATCATTTTACATCTATTATTTCCACCACCATATTAAAACCATTGCTGCTATAGTCATTTTTATTATCTAATCTTGGTGTTTGCTTTTATCTGAAGCAAAGTATTTCCAGCAACTATATCCTAAAACCCTAAGAGGTGTAATTTCAATGCTGGCTTTGAATACTTACAACCAATCAGACATAAAGACATTATGTTTTTTGAAAACTTTCTTTCCAACTATTAGTTTTATCAAAGATCAAATCGTTTTTGTTTGTTGCTGACTTTGAAAAAGTGACTTGTGCCTTTATTTCTTCATTATTGGACTACTGTAACTTGTTATACAATGGACTTGCCCAGCAATCTTTTCTCATCTACAGTACAGCTGGTCCAAAACACTGCTGCTGGACTTTTGATGGGCATACCATATTTCTCCTGGATTACTCTGCCATTCCGTTACAGGGTTTATTTTTAAGGGGCTGTTGCTTGTTTTTTTAAGTGCTTCAATGTTTTAGCATCCTCCTGTCTTTCTAACCTTTTACATTGTTACATCCCATCTCAACAACTTAGATCCTCTGATTTGACACTCTTGGTGGTGCCAAGACCTTGACAAAAGCTTCATGGTGAGCATGCTTTTGCTACAGCATCCCCCAGGCTCCCTGCTCATGTCAGGTCTACAACAACTGTGTACATTTTTAAATCCAGGCTGAAAACACATTTCTTTCTTTGGTTTTTAATTATAAGAATTGGTTCATTCAATACTTTATTTTTTATTGTGCTTTTTGTTTTTATCTAACCTGTCTTAGAATGCATGTCTTTTTACCTTTATTTTAATGTGCTGCAATTTAGTCAATATTGGTTGTTTGAAATGTGCTTTATAAATAAACTAAACTAAAACTAAACCTTATTATTTCAAACTGTTTCGAAAAGTATCCAAATTTGAATTGCATTAATATAAATTAATAAAATAAAAAAATACACTGCATACAGTCTCTTGATATCCGTGCTCCATCTACCAGTGACTGTGACAATTACAATATGTAAACAACTTGATTGCAAAGTGGGGTCAGCCACAACACAAATTAAGCATGAGATTACAATACAAATAAAACTCACATTATTTTCCATTAACAACAAATATTTCTGAGGGTGCATAAACAAACATATTGGAGTGTACAGTGTCCATTTTAGGACATCCTCCTCCCTCCGAAAAAACTCCATCCTTCCTACTACCTTCGACAAAATATTCCTCCTCCCTGCGAGGAATCCCCAGTCACCCCTCCTCCCTCCTCCCTCCTCTCTCCTCCCTCCTCCCTCCTCCATCCGCTCTCAGTTCTCCGCTGTCCGTTTTCCGCCATCCACCCTCCTATCTCCGTCATCCGCCTTCAGCTCTCCATCAAACCCCACACTCCCCCCGCCCCCTCATCGACATTTTCGTTAATGAAGTGACGTAATACTTCAGCTCCACTTTCTTCACAAGTTCATTAACCATGCCGCCCGCATACAAACTTAAAAGGTTTAAATAAAACAGAAATATATACCTTTATTTTTAACTTCCTTAACTTGTGGAGGGTGTATCCTGTAGCAAAGCCCTAAGTTTTTTCACGAAAGCCCCTTTCAGTCAATAAGCCTTAAAAACAGGTGTAAAGATATTGACAACAAGCAACGCAAACCCACCAAGACATGGAATCGTTTAAATCAAGGCGCTGTGCTACCTTATTCCAGATCGGTCCTAAGGCGTTCGTATTTTTCAAAGCAGTTCTGGTTTCCATCTGCATCTGAGTTGAAAAACACCATCCCATACTATTAGTTAACGATTAACACATTTCTATATGTATTGTAAGCATACAATACAACTGATAATATGTTGCGCTTATTTATCTGGTGTACCGACATTTTTGCGTGGTTTGTGCCCTTCAGAATGAAAAAAGTTTGCATTTACCTTTTTAATAAAAGGCGAGCTTTTAAGCCTGAAAAATCACACCGTAAATGCACACGTTTAATTGCACATGTGTTAATATGTATGCTTAAACAATATTAAAAGACACTCAACAATTAACGTCATTTACTTTCGTTCCCACGTTTGAGTCGTGCTGTAAATTCTTACTGTGAAATATAATTGACAAATAATTTGGTTAATGAACTTGTGAAGAAGGTGGAGCTGAAGTATTACGTCACTTCATTAACGAAAATGTCGATGAGGGGGCGGGGGGAGTGTGGGGTTTGATGGAGAGCTGAAGGCGGATGACGGAGATAGGAGGGTGGATGGCGGAAAACGGAGAGCGGAGAACTGAGAGCGGATGGAGGAGGGAGGAGAGAGGAGGGAGGAGGGAGGAGGGGTGACTGGGGATTCCTCGCAGGGAGGAGGAATATTTTGTCGAAGGTAGTAGGAAGGATGGAGTTTTTTCGGAGGGAGGAGGATGTCCTAAAATGGACACTGTAGGAGTGAACAGAACTCCATCCTGCACAATGCAATACAACAGGATCACACTGAAACAAAATAAGTGCAAGTTGAACTTTAGTAAAGGTTGTGCTCACACACACAGAAAACCAACACACATAGCTAAATATACAATTTAGTGCACCTGAAGATGGAAGAAAAAAACTTAAAGAATGTCTCTTGTGTAGCTCAGCCTATCACTTTACTACAAGTTAAAGGCAAACAACTGGAAATGTTGGCATGTTTTCATATAACCTACCATGTGGCCCATCTCATTGATTTGAACTCAATGTGTGTAAACAAATTTAGGAAAAGAAATGAGATGTAAACACATTGATAGTGTTTTATGAGATGTGGTGCAATAATCAGCTCTTCATAACTTACTTTTCATTCTTGTATATGATGCTTTTTCAAAAATATTTGTAGAAGTACAATGGTTGTTCATATTTCTTCTTATCATTGTGTAAGTTGTGTCTTTTGTTGGGACATTACAAGATGTATGTGATAAGTGCTAATTTCCAAAACGTCATGCTGAAATTCTCATTAATGTGATGTCACAATGATTAAGTCAAGTGTAAAACATTGAGTACAGTGATCCCTCGCTATATCGCGCTTCGCCTTTCGCGGCTTCACTCCATCGCGGATTTTATATGTAAGCATATTTAAATATATATCGCAGATTATTTGCTGGTTCGCGGATTTCTGCGGACAATGGGTCTTTTAATTTCTGGTACATGCTTCCTCAGTTGGTTTGCCCAGTTGATTTCATACAAGGGACGCTATTGGCAGATGGCTGAGAAGCTACCCAACTTACTTTTCTCTCTCTCTTGCGCTGACTTTCTCTGATCCTGACGTAGGGGGATTGAGCAGGGGGGCTGTTTGCACACCTAGATGATACGGACGCTCGTCTAAAAATGCTGAAAGATTATCTTCACGTTGCTACCTTCTGTGCAGCTGCTTCCTGAAGCGAGATGCTGCACAGTGCTTCGCATACTTAAAAGCTCAAAGGGCACGTATTGATTTTTGATTGAAAAACAAACTCTGTCTCTCTCTCTATCTCTGCTCCTAACGGAGGGGGTGTGAGCTGCCGCCTTCAACAGCTTTGTGCCGTGGTGCTTCGCATACTTAAAAGTTAAACAGCCCTATTGATTTGTTTGCTTTTCTCTATCTCTCTGACAGTCACTGCTCCTGACGCGCACTCCTTTGAAGAGGAAGATATGTTTGCATTCTTTTAATTGTGAGACGGAACTGTCATCTCTGTCTTGTCATGGAGCACAGTTTAAACTTTTGAAAAAGAGACAAATGTTTGTTTGCAGTGTTTGAATAACGTTCCTGTCTCTCTACAACCTCCTGTGTTTCTGCGCAAATCTGTGACCCAAGCATGACAATATAAAAATAACCATATAAACATATGGTTTCTACTTCGCGGATTTTCTTATTTCGCGGGTGGCTCTGGAACGCAACCCCCGCAATGGAGGAGGGATTACTGTATTTAAATGTATGCCTTTCTCTACTTGTGTCTCGCACAGGTAGCCTTATGCTCTCTCTATGAGGTTTTATTAGACTTACATACAAATGTGAGGAAAAGATTACTACAAAACTGAAAGAAAAATACACAAGACCACATAAAAAATAGTTTTTGTTTTTCATTTGCTTTTTCAATATTTATTACGAGTTGTAATTTTATACCTTCTTCTATTAAATTCCCCCGCCATCCCCACCAGGGTCTCCTGCCTAAAATCTCACTGCTTCCCAGTTTTTATACTGTATATACAAGGGGCACACAGTGTTTCATTTGTAAATCATTAGATGATGTAGCTCACAGTAACTGGCCAGGATTGTAACATGGGTGCTCTAACAATGCATTGGAATGCAGTATTGTTAATGTCCAATTATGTCATCAGCCTATAAAATGCATGAAATCAGTCCGGTATACTCACAAACATAAATTAGTTTTTCACTTGTACATCTTGCAATCTTAAATTGTTCAGCTGTCCATAATTCGTGCAGCACACCCGTAATGGAGAGTTCACTGTAAGTATCATGTGAAAGTGTAGTATGCACCAGATTGCACAATTATACTTTTTTTTCTAGACATTGGTGCTTGTGTACATGAAAAGTCACATTGTGGTTGCTGTGTCAGCCATTAACCGTGATATGCTACAAAGGGTCTGGGATGAATTTGACTACAGGATTGATATGTGCTGAATCACAGGAGTGGTGCATATGAAGTATTTGTAAGAGTAATAAAAAAGTGAAAATTCGTTAGAAATTGGTTTAACTTACAGGTTCATTGGATAATTAAGTACTGAGTAATACATTTTTGAAAGCATTTAATTGTTTTTCAGGATAACCAATTCAATAATATGGATCAGCTTAGGATGGAAATTGATTTGTAGATGATAACTATATTATAGAGATTAGTGGACTGGGAAATGCGATTTACAAAGCAGTCCCTTTCGTGGCTACTGAACAACATTTGAAGTCTCAAAGGTACTATATTATAGTGGTGGGGAAGTAAAAAAAAAATAAATTTCAAGCTTTTCACAAAAATTCCCAAATAGAATTCTCACAATTGCAACAGATCTTGTGTATTGAAACCCTGTTTTAGATAGCTACAACAAAAACTACCTGATTAATTTAATATTTTATCAAGGAACACAACCTGTTGTAAGAAAAGAAAATTCGACAGCCAGTCAAATAAAGTTTTGGGGAACCACCAACAGACAAGTCAAAAAAATGCTGAAACATAAAAGGTTCAACCAAGCATTTGACAAACTCATATAGTAAATAGGGAGGTATTTATACAGAAACAGAAATGGCTACAGGAAATTAAAGGGGGGAATTGGCATCTTGTTTTTGACTTCTTCGTGACGTCATCAATGAAGGCCGGAAAGACAACTCGGCCATTTTGGCTCCACGATACGGTGGTTTACTTTTCTTCTTTGCTTCTGTGGAAAAAAAGAGAGAAAGGTCAGTACCCTTTTTTAGCCCTCCATCTTTCAACCATCTACTCGCTGTGGGTTTTGTCAACTGTCTCCTAATCGCGAGTGTGTGAGATGACCCCCCCCTTAGCCCAGACCCACCGGTTGGGCGATCTGCACCGAGAGGTCATAAACGTGAGAGACAGCATCAGTGTAGGCCTGCAAGGCACCCCGACAGTAAACAACGGTGAACCTGTAAGGTTGAAGGTCTAAAAACCACCTGGTAACACAGGGGTTAGACTCCTTATGTAGCGCCATCCATTGTAAAACGGCATGGTCTGTAACTAGGGTAAATTCCTGTCCTAACAGGTAGTACCTCAAATGGGTCACCGCCCATTTAATCGCCAAGGCTTCGCGTTCCACTGCCGTATACCTTCTCTCACGGTCCAACAGTTTCCAGCTCAGATACATCACAGGGTGTTCAGCACTGTCAATGCATTGGCTCAACATGGCTCTGAGTCCAGTGTCCGATGTTTTATCTGAAAATTAGTTCTTAAAACCGGTGGTGATGTTAGGGCCATTTTCAAGTCACTAAATGCTGTCTCAGTAGCGTCGTCCCAAACCACTTTCACAGGTGCTGTTTTCTTTGTCAGATTTGTCAAGGGCGTAGCCATCTCTGAGAATTGTGGGACAAACTGACGGTAGTAACCAGCTAATCCCAAAAATGCCTGTACCTGCTTCTTGGTAATCAGACGGGGCCATTTGAGAATGGCTTCGACTTTCGAACACTGTGGCTTCACGGTAACCCCGCCCACTAGGTAGCCCAAATATTTGGCTTCTCTCAATCCAAAATAACATTTTTTTGGATTGATACGAAGTCTGGCCTGCGCTAGTGTCAAAAGTAAAGCTGTCACCTGCAGTATATGTTCCTCCCAGGTGTCGGAAAAGATGATGACATCATCCAGGTAGGTGGCACTGTAGGCCTGGTGGGGCAGTAACAGAGTGTCCACCAAATGTAGGAAAGTCGCTGGTGCCCCATGGAAGCTAAATGGGAATACCTTATACTGCCAGTGTCCGTCTGAACGTCTCTGAGGTGAAGGGAGTCCCTTGGTCCGTTAAGAGGTCTTTAGGGATCCCAACCCTAGTGAACAACCCTACTAGTTCCCGTGCGATACTTTTTGGTTTTTGCTGAGCACAAGGGGACAGTCTCTGGATACCAGGTGGCATAATATACAATGACCAGAATGTATTTATGGCCACGAGAAGAGGGTTCGAGGGGTCCCACTAGATCGACTCCGATCCACTCAAATGGTATGTAAATTAAGGGAAGGGGAACAAGAGGAGCACAGTCCCGGCGGGCAATCTGGCGCAGCTGACACTCCAGGCACAAAGCATAAAAGTGCCAGACCTCCTCGTTTACAGTATTTCCAGCCAATAGAAATGTAACTTAATACGCTCAAGAGTTTTCTCAGTGCCCAAGTGGGCTCCTAGTGGATGGGAATGGGCTAATTCGCACACCTGCCGCAGGAAGGTACGGGAACCAGCAGTAATTTTCTCAGTTCTCCCTTGTGCTCTGCCACTCAGTACAAGAGTTCATTTTCTAGGACAAAGTAAGGCAATCATTGGATTGGTGGATGTGTGTCTGCTGAGACTACTGCATTTCTAGCATTTTTGGGTGAATCATCACTCCATTGCTCCCTCTTAAAGGAGGACAGTGTTCTTTGAAACTGACAAGCCATTTTCTGTATGGGATCTGTGTTGAACCCAGTGGGTGGGGCTTCAGGGAGTTGAGGCCGCCCTTCTGCCTCGTCACACTGGGTTGACGCATGACACTTAATAATTGCTGAGCATGGCGTGGAGACAGTAGGACCGGTGTTACCCTTGTCCATCACCCAACCCACCTTAGATACAGGTGTTGTGTTCTTACTGCTTATACTATCAGACCAGTCCCACCCTAATATTACGGGATTAGGTGGATTAGGTAGTATGGCAATGACCAGGCAAGTCATAGAGCCATCGTCTGTAACTACACGAGGTGGATTTATAGAAACGGGTATCCCCATGTATACATCTCAGACTGGTCTTAAGTTGTAGCCATTGTCGTGGTAGAACCAAGGGGTGAGCAATAATGGAGATGTTACTCCCCGATTTCAAACATCGCGGTTACCCTGTGACCATTCACCAAAACAACACCCATATGAGGAAGAGACAAAGGGTTCATTAGGGCACAGTACCTTTCTCCCTTGCCGTGTGAACAATCCATCGGTTCGGCTGGGCAGGCTGGGAATATATGTCCAATCCCCCCACACTTGAAACAGCGGGGGGGACTGTAGGTCTTCTCTCTTCTTTTATTTGGAGCATCTGTGGTTTGTCGGATGGGCTCAGGGGCTGCAGCACATATCTGTCTAGGTTGGCGTGAAGACCCATCCAACCTTCCTGACTTACAGACCACCCAGTGCCTTTCCGCCACCTTAATCAGGGTGTGCATGGTAGTGTAGTTCTGCGGGCGAACCTGCTGGGCGAGATTATCTGGGAGGGCAGTTACAAAGGTCTCATAGGCCAGCTGCTTGACCACTTGCTGAGCAGAATTGACATCGGGCCGTAAACAGCGCTCCAGCTTACTCCAGACCTCGAAGGCCTGCGTTCTTATTCCTCTCGGGGGCAAACTGCCACTCACGCCAGTCCCTCGCCTGCTGAGCCGCCGATACGGCGTAGCACTTGAACACCTCTAACTTGAGGGTGGTGTACTCGACGGCCTGCTCTTCAGTCAGGTCGTAATATGCCCTCACCTTTCAAATACGGCGCTAGTATGTACGCCCACTCCAACCTCGGCCTCGCATTGCACCAGGCTGTGAGCTCGATAATCAGAAAGTAAGACTCTACATCGTCCCCCTCTGTGAGATAAATCAATTGAGGGAGTAGAGACCGAGCAGTTTCCGACCTTACCGCCGCGAGCCTCCGCTTCCTCTAACTGGGTCCTAGTTTCTCCCAGCTATAACTTGACCGTTCCAAGTTCCACCATGATCGTACCCAGGACAGTATTCAGGTCTTGTTCCTCCGACATGGTACCGGAACAATAATCCTGCCGATTACGCCAACTGTAAGAAAAGAGAATTCAACAGCCAGTCAAATAAAGTTTTGGGGAACCGCCCCATAAAATGTCCAATGGACAGGTCAAAAAAATGCAGAAACAAAAAAGTTCAACCAAGCATTTGACAAGCTCATATTTAAATAGGGGGGTATTTATACAGAAACAGAAATGGCTACAGGAAATTTAAGGGGGAATTGACGTCTCGTTTCTGACTTCTTCGTGACGTAATCAATGAAGGCCAGAAAGACAACTTGGCCATTTTGGCTCCGCGATACGGCAGTTTACTTTTCTTCTTTGCTTCTGCGGAAAAAAATGAGAGAAAGGTCAGTACCCTTTTTTAGCCCTCCGTCTTTCGACCGTCTACTCGCCATGATTTTGTCGACTGTCTCCTAATCACGCATGCGTGACACTGTCAAGTCCATGGAGGATTCTCAACCAATACTTGAAACAACAATTTTTCCTTTTTTTACCAGTGCATCACAGATTCTCACTAATTGAGTATATGTACAGTATATACATATTTTAATTTTACTGGTGGAAAATAAAACTCCGGGCGGCACGGTGGCGCAGTGGGTAGCGCTGCTGCCTCGCAGTTGGGTGTTCTGGGGACCTGGGTTCGCTTCCCGGGTACTCCCTGCGTGGAGTTTGCATGTTCTCCCCGTGTCTGCGTGGGTTTCCTCCCACAGTCCAAAGACATGCAGGTTAGGTGGATTGGCGATTCTAAATTGGCCCTAGTGTGTGCTTGGTGTGTGGGTGTGTTTGTGTGTGTCCTGCGGTGGGTTGGCACCCTGCCCAGGATTGTTTCCTGCCTTGTGCCCTGTGTTGGCTGGGATTGGCTCCAGCAGACCCCCGTGACCCTGTGTTCGGATTCAGCGGGTTGGAAGATGGATGGATGGATGGAAAATAAAACTCCATACAATCAAGTCGAACTTAACAAAACAGAATTCAACCCCAACCTGAAAACTGACTATATTTTTATTCATAATAACTTAATGCCTTTTCTCAGATCATGCAGTTAAAATGTTACTTCTGGCTATGTTCTTTTTATTTGGGAACAAATACAACTCACAATTAGTGATTGAGCCCAGTAATAGTAACTGACAAATTCATTTATACACAAATTGACATTTTCATGGTGACCTTCATATCTATTGAGATATCTCTAGGAATGTTGAAGGAACCACTTAACTCATATTTGAGGGGACACAAATTTCCTGTTGTTAATGTTCTGCATTAATGATAGGTTAGAATATCATCAAAACACTGTGAGTTCAAAAACTGAACAAAAATATGCAAGATGTACATATGCAGAATTATCTAGTGCTTTACAAAAAAAAAGATTGTCATTACAGACAAATTTTCATGTTTTGAACGAATGACATATAGAGCTACTAATTTTTAAGTTAAGCAAATATATAAGAAGTATGGATTTAACATTGTGTTTGTAACCAACACAAAGACATAACAAAAATATTTAAAGAATACCATAAGTCTTTATATGTATCAAAGTATAATTAAGCTGAGGTTGATGTAAATGATAAAATATCAATGGTACAGCTTGATGCACGGTGCATACAGCAGCCGCATAAAGCATTGTGGCTGCCTGTAATTCATGATACTATAAATTCCTTAAAAAGGCAGGAAAACTGCAGGTCCAGATATGAAAAGATAAAAAATGCTACTTGTTAAATAAGATTTGGTGATGCTAGCTAGGGTTAATAAGATATTATCAAAAACAATGTGCCAGATGTCAATTACTATTTTTCCAAAGAAGAGTAAAAAAATGCTTAAAGTGTGCAACCCACTAGCAACTTCTTTACTCAACAATAATACCAACATTGTGATAAAACCTTTAAAAAAAGAACAGAGAAATTGTTTCCCTCTAGAATATCTTAGGATCATACAAAATAGATGTTTTAAAGTCAAACAGTTATTTTCAAATCTGTCATGTGTCACAAAAATTGACAAAAACCACAAACAGGTTTGGGACAGCCACCCGTATATTATTTCCTGGCTGCAAATTAAATTAATAAGTCTACTGAAGTGTACAGATCAGAGTCCAGAATAGAACTGTCTTGCTTGTCACAAAAATGTGATGTCATCAACAGGGCCGTAACCAGAAGTGATGTCATTGGGCCCAGGACCGGAAGTGGCGTCACTGGGGCCGGGATCAGATGTGACATCATCGGGACTAGGTGGAATTTCCCGTAACTTGTCTGCAGAGAAGTGAGAGAAAAAGTTAGAGCATTCT
Organism: Erpetoichthys calabaricus; assembly: GCF_900747795.2. Lineage (NCBI taxonomy): Eukaryota > Metazoa > Chordata > Cladistia > Polypteriformes > Polypteridae > Erpetoichthys > Erpetoichthys calabaricus. Next base: position 110,809,327 of record NC_041400.2, on the reverse strand, counting down.
GCCACCCCCTGGTCTGGCATGGAATTATTCTCATTCAGGCCCTTTAGCTGCCTCCCATGCACACGTGTGTGATACATGATGATTTAGTGTAACAGAGTGTATATATGCAGTATCCAAACTTCCATACTGTACATTCTGCTGTCTATATATGAAGACAAATCTTTTGATAGAATTGAGTGTTAAATGTACTATGCAAGTTTGAAACCAACATATGTGCATGGAGTGAATTATGGTACTCCAACCTAGGAGCATGTTTGTATAAACAAAATAAGTTCTAGAATGCAGAGCTGAACAAGTCTGTCTGACCATTATAACCAGGTTTTATGCAATTACCATTGAACTATTTGCTGTCTACCTTCTTAAAATGAACGGTTAAAAGGTTTGTAAGGGAAGGAGTTGGATTAAAAGTATTTAAGATGATGATATTGTGTTCTGTATTACTGATCCATACTCAACTTTGACACCAATACTGAATCTTTTCGAGGAATTGCATACAATTTCTGGGCCCAGAATAAAGTTGGTTAATATTGTGCTGTTACCAGGAAGTGGTGGTGCACCCGATTAATATGGATGACTTTCCTTTGATTGTCTTGGAGTTATAGGTATAAGAAAATCTATTTTAATTAAATTTTATTCTGATGGAAAGGATCAAAAAAGATATTAATACCAAGTAATTTGTTTGTCTCTATTATGCTTCTTGTGTGCATATTACCTTTATTATGTGCAAGTTAGAAAGTTTGTTACAGGAAACCTGCCCAAATTTCCTTATCTTGCATTAATTAGCATGGTTGATGCTATATCAAGTGATGATAAAGGAATTTTAGACTATATCAATTAATCTGAAAAAGTTAACCCCTAGATCAATGGTTGGCAAAGTTCAGCCCCTGTCCGTGACATCAATTTATGCAGACTGCACACAAATTTAAAACCTTTGTGACTTTATTAACAAAAATAACAAATTAAATACATAATCAGTGCATGTTTTGGAACATGTAAACAAATAAGCAAGTTCGTTTATAATGTTACATGTGTACAAGCAGAAGCTTGTGTTTACAGATGTGGACATTGGACTGAACGTAACTTGTATGTATACAAATGCGTACACATTTCAATTGTACGTAGGCAGAAGACTGATTGGTATGAAAGCACATACATTCTCGCACGTGTGTTTGGATCACTCAGATTAATTCAGCTTTCGTTGTCCAAACGCTGTATTATATTTCAAATTCTGTTATCGCCAACAATGAGTGCTACTGTGAAAAAACACAAAATTGAAGATTGAATGTTTTTAACAAGGAATGGATTTAGTTTTTTTTTCAAACGTTGAAAGCAGTGTACCAGTGTGCCATGACAGTCTTTCTGTTTTTAAGGAGTTTAATTTGAAAGACATTTTCAAACTAACCACTGTAATTTTAAAGTAATTTATCAGAAAGTGAATTATAGCAAAAAGCTAATTTTACTTGCTGTTTTCTTTGGGTACCAATGTTATACAGTTATATGACTAATAAATGTATTGTTGTGTAAAAATAACATTCACTATTTGGTAAATTTGGATTTTTGTCACATGCTGCCTCCTAGAAATATTGTCCAAATAGGTCCATTTGGGCCTTGGGGAGAAAAGTTTGCCCACTTCTGCCCTAGATGGTTTAAGGAAATGTTGAGAATTATATCTTAGAAACAGAATTGTAGATAATGAATGCAAATCAGCCATTAATCACCAGTCACTTCCCTAGGACATTTGCTCTTTACATAAATCAAGTCTATTTGTTTGATAGTTTCGGATTTATAATTACTCCACATCTTTTAATAGCATTTTCCAGAAAAAACACCAGGGTCCTAATGTATAAATGATGTGTACACACAAAAATGTTGCATACACCCGTCTCCACCCTTACATCGCGATGTATAAAAACTAAACTTGGCATAAAGCCACGCACATTCTCAAGTCAAACCATATCGTACACAGGTTTTTGGCTCAGTTTTGCCAACTGGCGGCACCCAGCGTCAAAGCAGTGCTACTGTTCCTGTTTAGTTTCCCTTTACTTATTTGATTCACATCCCTGACACAGCTTTATCAGATACACAGAAATTAACTGCGTATTGTTTTTTAGTTTAAGGCATCTGATCGTAATCAACCCATAACAATATAATGGTGTACGGAATGGCCAAACTATTCCAAATACTATAGCTGCTTTAGCTTTGTTACTCTCAGTGCACCAGTATTTGAACCCATTGTATCTGAGTGGGGAATCACAGCTATACAGCAGCTGATCGGAAAGCTCTATGGCAGATTGTGTCAAGAGCGGAATTATCGGGGTACAGCTTCTAGCACATGCTGCTTCAGCCATGTGCACAGTCTATTTGAACTTCCCCCATCGGCAAACACTTCAGAGCCTTTCCTGCACGAACCTCGCAGTTCAGAAACAGTTTCATCACAAGATCTATAAACGCACTCAATCAGTCCATCAAGCGCTCCTGGTAGAATTGTTTGTACTTTTAACTACAATTACCTCACTGTAAACTTGCATTACAGTTGTAATATCACACAACCTGAGCCACATATGCTTTCATTTTGTATATTTTTCATTGTTTTTTTATCGTATGGCATTCTCCAAAATTCTTCTTTTCTCCCCCTGCTTTTGCCATTGTCTTTTCACAGAACGCTGTACTTAAGGGAATATTTATATTGATTTTATTATTCAAAGAGGTGTAATTCTTGGAGGAGTCTGGGAGGGGCAGCAGGCGCATGCACGAGCGTTACTTTCATGCAGACCAAGATTTATATAGCAAATGGCCTGAATAATTGTTGTACCATGCTAGACCAGGGGGTGGTGAGCTTCACTGACTTTCTCTCTCAATTCCCTGCAGACCATTCACAGGATATCCCACTAGGTCCCGGCACCATTGACGATGTCACTTTCTTGAACCGGCGCCATTGATGACATCACTTTCCGGTACTGGTGTCTTCGACGACGTCACTTTCGGCACCACGCAGGCACTATGTTTGGGTGTTGGCCGATGATGACGTCACTTCCGGACCCAAAGACGGTGCTTCCAGTTCAGGCACTTTTGATGACGTCACTTCCGGTCACTTACTGCACCAGCCTTTAAAGCCACCATATTTTCACCATCAAATCAGTTCTGTTTTGACTCAAACCTGTGAATATCTCAGCAAAATTACCCATTTGCAGCCAGGGCATATTATATGGGTGGCTGCCCCAAACCTCTTTGATGTCTGGTGATTGTTTTTGTGACAGGGTGCATTGTAGCATTCACAATACCTCTTTTAGTAAGTTTTTCAGATGATTCAGAGGTCATTTTAGCCTGCATACCTGTACTTATAGAGTCAGTGATCTGAGAAATTAAACTGGAAAAGTCTGTTAAAGCTGCATTACAAATACTCATTGGGCATAATATGCAAAATACATTTGGCTAGAGCTCTCAAATTTGACTCCCACATGAGACAGACAGCATATCACTCAGGAACACTCATTTTGATCATATCTTCATAATATATTTTAGGTAAATTATTAAATTATACAAAGGTTTTGTGATGATAGACATAATGATCAAGGAGGAAAGAATGACCAAATAAATCAGTATATGCCCTTCGTGGTACATGTCCATTTTCTATACATCACAAATAAATTCCAATGACCTAACAGACATAAAATGGCACGAATCATTAAAAATGAAAGTTATTAATTAAAATGTAAGCAGTGAAAGACAAAACGATACGTTAGCTCAGTGCTTGAGGATGCATGTTTGTATTACTACGAATTTCTTAATAAATGCCTGAATCATATTTTAAATTGATCTCATTGTTTAGGGAGTTGGGGGCTGTTTTTTCATTTTCATATTCTCAGAATATGAAGATTTTTTTTTGGCAAGTTACCTTTTCTATTTTCTTTTTCATTCACCATTTCCTTAGGGGTTTTCTCATTTAATTGTACCCAAATGCTAACAGTACTGAATGCTAAAGGGGAGCAATTACTTCAGTGATACATTCACTTGTCTGCTTTTTGGTAAAGAACATATCTTAATGAGTAGTTAATTGAAAATAACATTGAAAATAATCTCCTTTTTATTACTTTTACACCTGTGTCTGCACTTCTCATTGCTAATTATTGGCATTTCAATACAATCAAGCAAAAAAATTCTGTAGAAAGATTAAATAAAAAAAACAAACACATTTAAAACTATGGCAAAGAATGCCAATATTTAGGAATTTCCTAGAATCTTTTGTAAGACAGGTAACTAAACAATAAGATCAATTAAGTAATATCATCATCATCAATCCTCTTCGTCCCTTGTGGGACATAAGGTTTCAATGACCTCCTTCTTTGCCTGCAGTCCTTTGCCCCATGCTGTGCTTCTCCCCATGACAGGTTAATCTTTTGAAACTCTTGTACCACCGTTCTACGCCAGGTGTTTTTGGGTCTTCCAGTTTTTCTTTTTCCAGGTGGTGTCCATCTTAAGGCAACTCTTGGGATGCAGTTTTGCTCCATCCTTAACACATGTCCAAGCCATCTTAAGCGTCTTAATGTAATGTCCTTGGTGATGCATTGACTGTTTGTTTTCTTGTATAATTGTTGGTTTGATATTTTGTTGGGCCAAAAGATCTGGCAGATTCTTCTGAGACATCTGTTGTGGAAGACCTCAAGTCTCCTCATGTCTGTACTGACCACACGCCAACACTCTGAACCATACAGGAGGACAGACTTTATGTTGCTGTTGTACAGGAGCATCTTTGTTTTTAGGCTGCATTGTTTAGACCTCCAGATGGAACGGAGTTGGGAAAAGCCTTTCCCAGCCTTGCTCTAATATCTTTATGGACAGCGCTGTTCTTGCTGATGAGGCTGCCAAGGTAGGTAAAGTCCTCCACAAACTCGAGTGGTGCTCCATTTACCTAGATGGGTGCTGTGGGGATGGAGTTTATGCAAATCACTTGGGTTTTGGAGGTGTTGATGTTAAGTCTGGCCTGTCTGGCATATTTATGAAACCTGTCAGTTTTCGATTACATGTTGGAGTAGTTTGTTGAAAGGACAGCAATGTTGTCTGCAAAGTCCAGGTCTTCCAATTGAGAGGACAGGGTCCATTGGATGCCTCTGGGTTTGTCTGCTATTGTATTGGTTGTGATCCAGTCTATTGCAAGTAGGAAGAGGATGGGAGAGATGATGCACCCTTGTCTCACTCCGGACTGTACAGGGAACCATTCAGTGAGAGTGTTGCCCATAAGGACACTACACTCAAATTTTTCATAGAAGATTTTTATGATTGTAATTATCTTATTTGGGATTAGGTAGTACTGGAGTATCTTCCAAAGAGTGTTACGATGGACATTATCAAATACTTTCTTGAAATCAACAAAGTTGATGTACAGGGGTGTGTTCCATTCTAAGCACTGCTCTAGGATGTTTCGCAGTGCAAAGATCTGGTCTATACATACTCTTCTTTTCCTAAAGCCTGCTTGTTCTTGTCTGTGCTTGGAGGCAATAGCTGGCTCCATTCTGTTAAGGAGTACTCTGCAGAACACTTTGCTTGGGATGGACAGAAGGCTGATTCCTCTCCAGTTGTCACAGTTTTTGGTGTCACCTTTCTTTGGGATTTTGACAATGAGGCCCTTAAACTAGTCTTCAGGGATGGTATCGCTGTTCCAGATGTTTTGGAAGAGATCGGTAAGGACTTTAGTTGATGTTAAAATATCGGCCTTCAGCATTTCCGCATGGATTGCATCCAGGCCACATGCCTTGCCACTCTTTAGGGATAGAATGGCAGTTTTAACCTCGGAAAGGTCAGGGGGATTGATGTTGATATCCAGGATGTAGTCTGTTGTTGTGATGTTGGCAGGTTGTTCTGGCTCAGGGTGATTGAGCACTTCCTGGAAATGCTGTACCCATATGGCTGCTTGCTCTCGCTCTGATGAGCAAATATTGCCGTTCTTATCCCTAATGTGGGTACTTTGGTTTGTGTGATTTCCACAGAGACGTTTGGTGATCCTATATACAAACCCCAGATTCCCCAAGGCTGCGGCCTGTGCTGCTTCCTTTGCCAGGCTTTCTGTAAAGGTCTTCTTATCTCTCCTTCCACTCCTCTTCACTTCTTTGTCCTTGTTTTTATAGGACAGCTTGGCTTTTTCAATTAGTCATTGAAACATGGTTCGGACATTCCATGCTCCCAGGCGGATCTTGGTCTTTGGCCCAAGCAGTCCCCCCATTGCACCCCAGACTTCCTTTCGGCTTTCATCAGGGGTGGTCATACTGCCATAGTGGCGGAGAACTGTTATCGGCTTGCTGTCGATGGATTTGCTCTTTGTAGTTTCTGTAATGGTAACTATTTTACAGGGTGGCGTTGTTAGGGGAGCAATTACTTAAGTGATACGTTCACTTGTCTGCTTTTTGGTAAACAACATATCTTAATGAGTAGTTAATTGAAAATGACATTGAAAAAAATCTCCTTTTTATTATTTTTACACCTGTGTCTGCACTTCTCATTGCTAATTATTGGCATTTCAATACAATCAAGCAAAAAAAAAATCTGTAGAAAGATTAAATAAAAAAAAAAACAAACACATTTAAAACTATGGCAAAGAACACCAATATTTAGGAATTTCCTAGAACCTTTTGTAGGACAGGTAGCTAAACAATAAGATCAATTAAGTAATATATTGATTATGAAACTGACTGGAAAAATAACATGCAGCACTTGAGTCTCTGAGGACTGGAATTGAAAAACACTGCCTTAACATAAGGAGTTCAGCACTTGCAGTACTTTACTATTTTAAAGGCTTTACAGTAATCCCTCCTCCATCGTGGGGGTTGCGTTCCAGAGCCACCCGCGAAATAAGAAAATCCGCGAAGTAGAAACCATATGTTTATATAGTTATTTTTATATTGTCATGCTTGGGTCACAGATTTGCACATAAACACAGGAGGTTGTAGAGAGACAGGAACGTTATTCAAACACTGCAAACAAACATTTGTCTCTTTTTCAAAAGTTTAAACTGTGCTCCATGACAAGACAGAGATGACAGTTCCGTCTCACAATTAAAAGAATGCAAACATATCTTCCTCTTCAAAGGAGTGCGTGTCAGGAGCACAGGCTGTCACAGAGATAGAGAGAAAAGCAAACAAATCAATAGGGCTGCTTTTAAGTATGCAAAGCACCGCGGCACAAAGCTGTTGAAGGCGGCAGCTCACACCCCCTCCGTCAGGAGCAGACAAAGAGAGAGAGAGACAGAGTTTGTTTTTCAATCAAAAATCAATACGTGCCCTTCGAGCTTTTAAGTATGCGAAGCACCGTGCAGCATGTCGTTTCAGGAAGCAGCTGCACAAAAGATAGCAACGTGAAGATAATCTTTCAGCATTTTTAGACGAGCGTCCGTATCGTCTAGGTGTGCGAACAGCCCCCCTGCTCAATCCCCCTACATCAGGATCAGAGAAAGTCAGCGCAAGAGAAAGAGAAATGTAAGCTGGGTAGCTTCTCAGCCATCTGCCAATAGCGTCCCTTGTATGAAATCAACTGGGCAAACCAACTGAGGAAGCATGTACCAGAAATTAAAAGACCCATTGTCCGCAGAAACCCGCGAAGCAGCGAAAAATCCGCGATATATATTTAAATATGCTTACATATAAAATCCGCGATGGAGTGAAGCCGCGAAAGGCGAAGCGCGATATAGCGAGGGATTACTGTACATCGATCACATAGTATATTCAAATGACTATTCAGTTTACTGAAGGTAGTGAGAAGTCAAGCAAAATGACACCTTTTATTGGCTAACTAAAAAAGATTACAATATGCAAGCTTTCAAGGCAACTCAGGCCCCTTCTTTGGGCAAGATATAATACAGAAACTTTGATGCATATTTGATTGATGTTTGAACTCCTGAGGTGAGAGGACGCTGGCACTGATTGTTCGCCGCTTCTCCCTCTGACTCTGACTTTAATGTTTTTACTATTATTTATATTTTACTAACATTATTAATTTACTATTTTTCTTTTAGTTTTCATTAGAAAGTTTCGTATTTTTTCTGAAAGCTTTCTTGCACTGTTTTATCATCTGCCGTGGATTTTACAGATTTTATCAAGGTTTTGTTGCCTACTCACTTGCTGCCTGGATATACTGTTCTACCGTTTGCTGTGGACTTTATGGATTTTATTAAGTAATGTTAAGTTAAGCTTTTTGTTGCCTACTCACCTGTTGCCCGGATATACTGCTTTAGATTTTACGGCGCTGTCTGGATAGCATTCCTCCCTACCTCTTCAGTCTGAATGGCGTTCAGTTATTCTAACTCACAACTCCGCCGACTTAATCCCGCAACCACTCCTGAAATTAACATCTCCATCATCAAAGAACTGGGACTTCTTCGCCGTCCTCATTACATTCACAGAGGCTCCAGCCGAAAGTTCATCTTCTATAACCAGCCAAAGTGCTCTGCTACCAACATTCCATCTTTCTGGTCATCTGTCGCACGTTTGACGCGTCATCAGAGCACAGCCGCTCCAACTACTATCAACACTGGAAGTATCGTGAGATCTCTGCACTCTAGCATGGGATCCACCATAGCCACTGACAGAAATACCGCAAGGTCTTCACATCCCCGGCTGGATTTATTTTGTGGAGTGGATTCTAAGCTGCGTGGAGTGGATTTTAATGTTTTGCGTCCTGTACAGAGATTTACTTCATAGTCATTGGTTAAATTTGAACTATTTAATTCTCAATCTATCAGCAATAAATGCATACTGATTGAAGAACACATCAGGGAGAAAGGACTTGACTTCATGTGTCTGACAGAAACCTGGCACCAGTCAGAGGTTTTCTCTGTCCACTTGGCTACAGTTACTTGGAGGCAGCTCGCAGCACTGGGCGTGGTGGTGGACTAGCTATTATCCACCGTCAGGACCTGGGGTTGTCGATACCTGCAATATCTTCTTGGGAGTGCCTTGCATTTAAATGTAAGCCCCCGTTTCCCATGACTGTTCTCCTTATCTATCGACCTCCAAAACCCAACTCTGCCTTTATTCCGGAAATGACTGATCTTCTCACAACACTCTGTGCTACTTCTGCCAACATCATAATCTTAGGAGATATAAATATTCATGTTGACAATCCCACAGGCTGACTTCCTTGAGCTGCTAGATTCTCTCAACCTACAACAACATGTTGGTGTTCCCACACATTCTAGGGGTCACACTCTTGACTTGGTCATTTCAATATGTCTGTAAGTCATCTTTTTACCATCTCAAGAACATCGCCAAACTCCGCCCATTACTGACCCTGGAAGATGCAGAGAAGCTCGTCCATGCCTTTGTCTCTTCCAGGCTGGATTGTAATGTGCTCCTCATTGGGATTCCTGGCAAGAGTATCCAGAGACTCCAGTATATTCAGAACAGTGCTGCCAGGATCCTGATGAGGGTGCGAAAGCATGATCACATCACCCCAATTCTGAAAACCCTTCACTGGCTCCCTGTTTCATTCAGAATAGAGTATAAGGTCTCCCTTCTTACCCATCAGTGCATTTATGGACATACCCCTCTTTATCTACAGGAACTCCTTACCCCTCATACCTCCTTATGCTCCCTCCGCTCTGTACACACTAACACTCTTCAAGTCCCCAGAACTAAGCTCAGCAGCATGGGTGACAGGGCATTTTCATCTGTGGCGCTGAGACTGTGGAATGCCCTCCCTGATTACCTGAGAGCCCCACAGTCGACCAAGGCCTTTAAGCGAAACCTAAAAACTCATCTTTTTAGAAAGTCATTTTGTTAATGTATTTTATAGATTCTTCTGTTTTTTTTTTTATTTTTTTATTCTATTTTTACTCTGTAGCACTTTGGGATTGCTAAAATATAAAGTGCAATATAAATAAAATTTATTATTATTATTATTATAGAAACTGGAGTTCCCTGTGTTTATATACACACCAGGACAAATAACAACATTGTAAAACCTGAGACATATTAAATGTAAAACATTTATAGACCTCTTCAGGCTAAGATTCATTTAACAAGAGAGGAGAACAATGTATGGTCAAGATCTTTGGATAAGATAACTGTCCAACAAAGTCTTTTGAAGTTTCTGATGAGTTTTTGAGTACAATGTGGGTCTGTAGACAGGTTGTCTGTGTCAGTCCGAGAGATGCAAACAATCCTTATATCTGGCCATAAAACTCTTGTCTCTATTCAAACCATGTTGTATTGTGTTCAATTTTAGAATGAGTTTGACTACCCATTCTTTTCTCTCTTGCTGTGTTCTGAAGTTGCCCATAAGCACTGTGACTCTCACAGTGTCCATGGCTGTTGAAGTTGGCTGCTACAGGAACATCTGTGTTGCCATGCTTGATGTGGAACCTGTGTAAATTAATTCTTTTGGCGTATTGTTTGTGCAGTTTCTCCCACATAGAGTGCAGTGTCAGGACATTTCATGCAGAGAATTAGGTAGACCACATTAGATGATCTGCAGGAAAACGATCCCTTTACTGAAGGTAAAATATTTCTGGGAAGATGTTTTCCATTACCTTGGTGCTGAATGTGACAGCTTTCTTAAATATGACACTATCGCTAACCGACAGCAATTATATAAAAGATGGAAGTCTTTGAAAGCAAGTAAAAAAATCATGTTAGGGCAAAATTGAAGTACATATGTTATAACAGAATGCTTTTAATGTTTATTTTACATTTAGATCATGCAAGTTAGTTAATGTACTCTGTAATATTAACCAACAAAGCTGACACAGCGAAAGTGGGAATCTGACTACTTGGACTGAATAACTAGGACAGCTCACAAGCTCTCAAAATGAGTTTAGATTTCTACATTAGGAAAACTGATAAAATGATTTTACTCCTAATTTGCATGACTCTGAGGTTTTTGAGCCAGTTTCATCCTTGTCAGCAATGACACAAAGAACGCTTATGTCTGGTTGAAAGTGAAGGAGGGAACAGTAAAAAGACCAGCTAACAGTGTCCTTCATGTGGATTTCTAGCAAACTGAACCCACATAATCCATGTCCCAGAAGCATGAGATACAATGCAAGTAAGCCAAAAGCTTGAAAAATGTTCTCAATATGCAATGATAGTGATCAGATGCATGATCATCTCACAAATGATATTGCTCAGTGTCATCAAACCCAAGAGAGCTTTAATGTCCTGTCATTAATCTTCAGAATTTTGTTTAATCTATAATTACTAAATATAAAACCATTGAAATCAGGTCATTTTTACCTACAGGATGTTGTCCTAAAGTGTGGTCTTGTTCGAGTGATAAAGGAGGCCACATGGTCAGCATCTTTTATTGGCCTCATAGGATATTGTTATAATGTACTGTATATCTTGAAATTGAGTAAGGGGTAAGTAAGGTGCCGCAACCCCTAGCACAGAGAACAGGATGGCAGCCCCAGTTACTCTACTTTGTACTTGTGAACCAAATTTGGCCTTTGGGCTCACTGTTATGTATAACTGATGTTCAGTGTATATAATATCTTGCCTAAAACAATGTAAAAGCAACTTTTTTTTGTTTTCCTCTGGGAAGGTTCCCAGGGTTTGTGATTGTAAAATGGTTTTGGCAATGGGAAACAAAAGAGATGAGTTGTTTGTGTGCCTCATTTAATCACACTTTATATTCTGAATAAATGTCTTAGCCATCTAACATGTTGACAGCAGAATGTTATTTGTTTACTTTCTTTATGTGTTGATTCCCTTTCCTAAATTTCCCTTGCCTTTACAGTACTTTATGTTAGGCACTCTAGGCTAGTACAAGCCCTAATTATTTTGTCTGCAATTACTCACAAGATCCATGTTTCACTGCATAAATGTCAACCCTATGTCAGTACAAAGCAAGCATGCTAGGCACTGAAGAAACAAAATTATAATAAGTTGGAGATCAACAATGCTATATAGCACATTAAAAAAAATCAGTGTTCTGTAGACAAAGTGAAAGCTAAATAGAGTTTTAAATATAAGCTAGAGAATAATTATTTTATACATAATAAAAAGTTTTCTTTACGGCCTTTTACATTAATGTAAAATATTTATACATTATTATATTACTTATAGTTGTGTTTTTCCTCTTTCTATAGTATTTCTTTTGTCTATAAAGATAACAACAATTACATTTGGAATGCTCAGTCCTTACACATGGAAAAAGATGCACAAGTAGCAAGGTCTAAATGCAATATGTCCTCGAAAAGCAAAGACAGACATCCTTGCAGTCAGAATTCTGATTGTTCACTTGAGCCAACAAAGTTTTCAGTTGGCTTGACAGGCTAATAGTTGCTTTCCACACTGTGTGGAGGGTTGAGTTAGTGGGGTAGTCTTCCAAACAAATGCATTGTTCTAAAATCTCAAATAAAAGGTCATTTTTCCTTAACATTTTTACAACAACATCTCATGTAAATATATTAATAATCACCAAATATGACAATTAAATCCATTCTGCCATAATCAACTCTCTCTTATACATCTCCTATTCTTAAAATAACTGAAAATCATTTTGTTCGACTTCAATTATGAATTAATTTCCTGTTTCAAATTTAGCTTGGAAGACGTCATTTCAAGTTGTATGCATATTCTGTATAAGCCATTTTCCTCTTTTATATGTCCAATAGCCCCCCAGGAAAACTCGACAGTCAACACAATCAGCACAAACCTTGTGCTAAACATTTAATAAACAAAAATGTATTTTTGATGAAGTAAATAAAATATTAAAAACACTTCAGCATTTCAAAAACATTAACCCAATCCCCAAATGCATCCGAATGTTGTGCCATTCATACATTTTCTAACTTGTTTAAACACAAAAGTGTTTGTTTTGCCACAATTACAATAAGTAGAAAAAAAAACAATGTTTTCTGTTATTAGGATAGTGTTGATGTACTTGTGTACATTTTCATAATTTTGAGGTTTTAAATGTATACTGTTAATGTGAGCTTTACATCATAGTGTAACTTCATATCATTACTACAAACAACTTATGATATTTGACTTGAGATTTCATTTTAAATATGTTGCAGTATGATTAATACTCTAAAAAAGCAGTTATTTTTTATGGTTCATCTGGACCCCTGTGCCTATATGCCAAACTCTGCCCATGGAAGCACTGCCTGAACAAAGAGAACCCAAAAATACTAGAGTGTGTTGAAATTTATAGTAGACTAGCTGCACTGTAAAAAATGCTTGACTCCCCTAACTTAAAATTATCAAGCAAATAATTTCATCACTCTTTTTAAGTTAGCACAACTTTTTAGCAATTCGTTCTGTTTAAATAAAAAAATTAATTGACTCAACTTGTGTTAGGGCCAGAGTTATTTGCATTACTTAAAAACTTTACTTGTGTCAACTCATATTTTTTACATAAGTGGAAATTAAAACAACAATTTGGACAACCCAACTTAAAAAGAGTGATGTAATTTGTTACTGCATTTTTTTAAATTGATATGTGATACAAAAATATATTACTTGCATGGATTAACTAAAAAAAGCTCATTAAATAAACGAAAAACTACATTTGTTTAGCAAAACTGTTTATTATTGTCTCTCAACAGACACCAATGAAAAACATATCTGTTAAAGTTTTTGAAAAACATTAGTGTTAAGCAAACCACTTGAATTGAACAATGTTCAACAAGAGCAAATTAAATCATCTGTTTAACAGAGGCAACTGATAAGCAATTTTTGTTTCATGTTAAAACAATTTAAACACAATAGAACAAACTAAAACATTTTCCATATAATACAGGTAGTTAAACACTAAGACAATATTTTTGTACCAGAGAAGAGATTGTTTTACTCTATTCTTTCATGATCTAAACAAATAAACCTTAAAGATTTTAAACATCTCAAATTAAATAAAGATATTCAAACACATTAAATATTTACAAACTGCAAAAAAGACAAAACTAAGATTTGCACATCATTTACCCTCAATCAACAGATTCTACTTATATATAACTTCTAACCTTGCAAAATGAATATCAACATAATTGATACGCCAGGCTAAAGCTTTAGAACTTGCAACAACTTATTTTTTAAGGACAGGGTACGAGCCGAACATTGTTCTCCAAGATTAAGAAAGACCTTCTGAATGGTCTCAAATGTGTACTTCCATTCTTTAGGATACTCCATATTTAAGGCATAAATCAACCCAAACAGTACACAAAAAGCAGTGGAATAATCCGGCAGTCCTTCAACCACAACAGTGTCCTCAATCACAACTGCCATGCTGTCTAGTGTCCCGGAATCTTCTTCATCTCTGACCATTTCAATCATCATGATTTTCACACCTTGAGTGTCCAATTCCTTTGACTTAGTTACCTTAAAAACATATAAAAACAAATGTTGTAATGCACCACTGTGAGTAACAGTTGTTAGTTTTATGATGATTGGGGGAAAAAAAACTTACCAAACAAGACTTGAATAGTGGTGTGTGCTCTCTCAGGTAATGTGGAAGGCCTTTCAATGCAACTGATCTACGGTGTTCAGTTATGTCTGTAGTCTGGAAAGATGAAAGATTTATGGTATTATAAAACAATAAAATGGAGAGACCATCTTTCTTATATTGATATCACAACAATGTATTTACATTTCAATACATTTAAAAATAAATGTTAATTAATACATTTCTTAATTGCATGAATAGTTTCACATGTAAAATATGTTTTATGTCGCACTTCATTGGCCGTTTATGCTGGTCAACATCACTGCTGTTCTGAGCCTTATTCTGGGAGCACAGAGTACTCAACAGGAGGCACAATGGGGTGCCAGTTTACCAGAGGGTACACACAGACAGACCCCCATAATTCTCATACACTCACACCTGGACAATTTAGTCAGACCTAAGCTGTCTTTCATTGGTTTGTGGGAGGAAACTCACTTCACATTTAATTTAATGTTTTACATATTTCAAATCACCATTAGAAGTATATTGGGTAATCTTTCTGCTTCTAAATTATTGGAAGTTTAAACATCACTTATTAAAGATGTAGAATTAGATGTTGAAGTTCTACATTCAGGATTACTGTTCAGAAAAATTCACATATGAAACCTGGTCTACCCGAGGATGAAGACATAAATGGAAAGTAAGGATCACATAACAGGACGGGAAAAGGTGAACACACTGAGTATGTAATTTACATGAATAAAATACAACTATAATAATTTTTATGTACAAAATTTACATTGGCTTAAATTGTCTGAGTGCGTCAGTGCTTGTGTGCGTTTATACTGTATATACAGTATCTGAACTGGTGCTTCATCCAGAGTGTCCCCTGTCCATTTGAAAACATTTACATAAGCATTTATATTGAGCACATGGTATCAACATGGTGTTACATACAATGTCTACTGTAAGGTGCAGTATGTAATGTAACAAGAATTATGCAACTAAATTGACAGGCAAAACAGACATGAATGCAAGGCAGCCTCATACACATTTATCAATATCCGGATGACAAAAAAACAAACAAACAAAAAAAACCCTATGTAAAAAATAATAAGTAGAAATCTTGAGAGGAAACAAAGTTTAAAATCCACATGAACTCTGAAAGTTTAGTAAAAATATAATTAGACATAATTACAGAAAAAAAAAGAAATTAACTATTTCTTTACATGACTGGCACTAACTAACCAGAACTTGATTATCACCTGCTGATCAAGTCTTTCCAAAAGGGTCTCAATTTCATCACCTCCTTTTGTTCTAAACATGCGAATAAGCCCATTTGCATACGTTTCCAAAACAAACTGGAAAGTTTTATACAGGTCGATTCCCGTTATTCGTTTGAATTCTCCATACACCTGAAAGATACATACAGAAATTACCAATGGCATCCATCCATCCATCCATCCATTTTCCAACCCGCTGAATCCGAACACAGGGTCACGGGGGTCTGCTGGAGCCAATCCCAGCCAACACAGGGCACAAGGCAGGGAACCAATCCTGGGCAGGGTGCCAACCCACCGCAGTACCAATGGCATTAATATTTATAAAATCCCATATTAAAAAATGAAATCAAATTCACATATTATATTACCTGATGCTGTAAGAAGAGGCCTGGCCATTTCTCTTTTACAAGTGACACTAAAGGTTGTTCTTGAACAATTTCTTGTCGTCTCATGGAGAATGTAATGTCCATTTTTTCATTTAGAAGGTTCATGTTGAAATTTTTTTCTTAAGTTCATCTACCATGGCTCTTCTTTCACATTCCAGTACTTCTTCATTGATACCTGGTGGATGGTCAGGCAGGAAGTTTATCTCTGCATGCTTTGGTTTTTTAACACCTTTCTTTTTCTTTTGGTTTACTGTGACTTCAAAGCATCCAGCGCTGCGCAATTTTTGACGACAATTGCCCATCTTGTGCTTTAGGCTCATTTTCCATGCTTGCCACCCCTTATCAGGTCCAGTCTCAGACAAACAGGGGTGCTTAGAAACAAGTTCCCTTGCAACACTTTCAAACTCTTTGTCAGTGGGGTAAGCTTTGAAAGAATACATTAGCTCTGCTAATTTGTCTAAAATTTCCATTTTCATATCACGGGGCACATTCAAAGTTGTTTGTTCTTTCTCATATTGTTCATTGCCTTTTCTGAGGCGGATCTCTACGTCAAATGAAAAACTTGGTATGAAAAATTTTGATGGCCACTGACTTACACGGTGACAAGAACTGGATGAGCTTGGGCTGGACTCTACTGATACCAGACTTGCTGTATCTAAAGTGTCAAAAGAAACATCTGATGAGTCTTTGTCAGGTTGTTCTATTGGGCTCATCATTAATTCCCAAAAAATTCTTATAGTGGCTTTTTCGGGTGGAAGTTCCTCCACATTATGTAGATTGCAAAGCCGATAATCAAAGTCAGGATCTTCATACTGCATTGAAAATCCTTTCTCAATCTGTAGCTTTTTCGATAGCATTTCTTTGAGGTCTTCAAGTGAAGAAGGGTTGGGAATGGACACTTTTTGTATATTGTCAGGTCCGAGAATAACTCGAAGTAGCATAGTGACAAATGTTACTAAAAAACAAGATAAAAAAGATGTTCACTATAATTACAATACGTGGCTAACAAGTTATAAATCTCTTGAGAGAAACTAAAAGCTTTCCTCTTATTTTGTAAGGTGTAAGAGGATAAAAGTCATTTAGCTGATCTGGACGAACAAGAATTACATCTCCATAGTTACACCTTGAAACTTCATACGACCGAAGATGTTCAATGTACCATGAGCTCTGTTTTTCAACAACAAATGAAACTTCACCATTTATTATTAAAATATTCTGAATGAAGGCAAAGTCAGGTAGACCAGAACAAGAACCCACAGATATTACCATACCTTTTGAGTAAGTAGTTCCACGCAAACATACAGTATGTGTGACAGACACCATGTTTTGGCCTGGATATACTTTACTGATAATATCCTTAAGCTTTGGTTCAAGGAACTGGGTTTGGACCACATTTACTTTGCCAGGCTGCAATAAAGGTTTAAAAAAATTGGGTGAGTCCAAAACATATGCCAGCAATAACTGATGTTGTCTTGCCAAAGTAACTACAATGTTTTTAAAACTGCGTGAATCACGAACTACCCTCTTGAAAAAACTATGCTTAGATTCAAACCTCATGCTCCACACATCAACTAAGGGGCCAAAACATCTTATCATATTTGGATAATGCTCTATGAAATGGTGTTTGGGTTTTAGTTTTTCATTTGGAAACACTTCTTGAAACAGCTGTCTGTGTCCTGAGAGTTTTGACTCCAAATAGCACAATGTTTCCTCTGAAAATTTTTTGGAAAATGCAAGTTCCACAATATCCTTCAGGTCCATTAAAATTTCCCAAGTTTTCTCTTTTTCCGGCACTAAACCACCAATCATCAAAGATAAGAGTCTTAACAGTGTCCAATTCTCATGCCCATTACCACCAATTGTTTTTTTTGAACTGAAGGTTTGTGAAATTTTTTGTGGCCGATTAACTTTATCAGAGTGGTCATATGGAAAATTCTGGATAATAGTGTTAAGGCAGTCAAGTGTGAAATAATTATCTTGAATCAACTTGTGCAAACAAACACTTAATTCAAAAGGCACAACACCCTCAAGAAAATCGTGAAGAAGGTCTGGTGGAAACCCAGTTACAGGGTGGAAAAAAGTCAAATGTTTACTCAACACGCATTCAGCTTTCACACCACTGGAAGACTTAAGACTGGGGTTTGTTTTAAGCTGAGTGATTAAATCATCATGCCCCTGTTGTGTTCTTATTTGAAATAATCCTTGTCATACATCTATGCTTTGAATGTCACTCAGTGATGCTAAACAGAAATGACAGAATTTGTCTACCTTGAAGCTCTCCTGGAATCCTGCAAGACTATGTGCAGCAAGATTATCGGCAGAAACAGCAAACACAGTTCCTCTGATGTTTCCAGAAAGTTTACTGATGTACAAACCTTCTTGTTCAAGCATCTTTAAATCTTTGACTAATGGATCAAAAAAAGTGTCATAACCAAACTCTTTTACATCCAGACTTTTGCTTAGAAGTGCTAACTGTATTGCATTGAGATTGCTTCTAAATTCTGATGGCCAGTTAAGAAGAACCCAGTATACTGCAGTTAACTTGTGTTTCTTGCGTGAAGTGCCAAGTGGATTGGCAACTTCAAAATCATCAATGTACAAACAAATAGCAATTCTAAACTCTCTGGAACCAAGAAGTTTGTTTTCTTTATAAAACTTTCCATCAAGATATGACATATAATATCCTGGTATCTCCACTGGAGTACTCAATGTGTTCTCCAAAACGTCATCTCGACCCAGCAAAGCTGTTAAGACTTTCAGTATGGGAACATAAACAAATGACCTGTTTTTTATTCGGCTGAACACAAACTCAACTGGTTCAACTACAGCAAAGTTTTTCTTAAAATAAGCCTTTCTTTTGTGACCAGTAGCAAGTGCTCCTCCTTCACAAGCTTTTAAAAATGGGTTGCTTTTGTGAATGGTGTCTGAAATATTTGCAAGATCAGAGTTACCAAGAGTGCAGCCATTTTTCTTCAAAGTGTCCACAATAATATGTAAGGTTTGGGATTCTGAAAGTTCTGAGATCTCTTTTAAATTTTCAATAATCTGTTGCATTGCATTTTGTGAAACGTGCAGTACAGTTTGCATGCACAAAAAGAAAGCAGCAAGCTTATGTTCAATTGCTAAATCTAAATTTTCTCCTTCAACAACAATACTTGTTAAAATATTACTGCTACATGCCTCTGTGGTATCTTCACCATCATCAGAGTCCTCTAGAGTACAGCTAGCTTCACCTAATTCATCCTCTACAAGCACCGCAGACGTTCTAAAATCCTTCAAGGACTGATGTTTGTGTTTTCTATTAATATGCACTCGGAATGTGGAAAGAATGTTGGTTTTAAAAGTACAATTAGAATACGGACATTTCACAGTTTCGTAGTTTTTCAAGTGTCTGCTCAAGTGAATAATATAAGTCCTTTCTTTGCAAATGTCTTTGAAATTACAGTGTTCACAGTTAAATGTGGCACACTCCGATTTATCACTTTTAGAATGCACGCGGCTTAGGTGCGTTCTTAACCCTTTAACCGCCAACTCCCTAAATATTCCCCAAGCCAGGCGAAATCTGAACAATTTTTGTTTTTTTACTTTTTTACATTTTTTTTACATTTTTTACATTTATTCAAGCAGTATTGACCACTAAATGTTGTGCAAGTTGCCAGTGTATACACGAAATCTATAAATGTAACCTGAATTCTCAGCTAAGCAAAACATCTTGATACCAAACCGTGCCCTTTTCAATGGTAGATACTGTCGAAACTGTAAGCGGCCCTTCCACGACAATAAACTTTCATCAACTGCAACTGACGGTCCTGGCATGTAGGGCAACTGAAATGCTTCAAATAAATGATCAATCAAAGGACGTAGCTTGAACAAGTGGTCGCGGTTTGGATCTTTCTTATCTGGCTCGTTTCTGTTGTCATTCAAATGAAAGAATTTCAGCAGCAAAGAGAATCGGTTACGTGTCATGACAGCTGCAAAAATAGGTGTTGCATACATAGGATCTGTAGACCAGTACATCTCAATATCTGGTTTTCTGATTATTCCCATCAACATCAAAATCCCAATGAATTTTTTCATTTCGTTTTCATCAGTGTCAAACCAAGCACGAACACGGGAATGTGGAGGTAAATTGGGATTTTTCTCAATAAACTGTGCTGCATACAGATTTGTCTGATGAACAAAATGTCTAATCAAATCAGGTGACACAAACAGCTCATAAAACTGCTCAGCAGTGTAATTGTTTACATCAACAATAAAGCCACACGTTCCCGCAAACGAATGCAGAAAAGGTAGTTCACCACGGGCAGCAGCCCAGCTGAGATGCTGGGGATACACCCACTCAGCGCCGTCATCCGATGCGTCTTCATTCACAATATCATGCAGCGCACGTTGCTGCTCATCACTGTCACTAAAATCTTCTTCAGAACTGCTACAATCATGATCAGAACTGTCCAAAATCGCCTGCAAAGCCTCACTTGAAGTCAGTTTACGTTTCGCCATATTCACAGCTGTTACATGCGAATCACGTCACATGACCGGCCAAAACAACCACAGACTTGTCGAAATACAACGTAGTAATAATACCCACGCCAAACCGTCAGTTATACTACTTGCCAGGCATTCATATAACCACAGGCAAATGTGCCGGATAATTCCGGCAGTATGGCGTTAGCATTAAAACAGCGGTGCCGGATATATCCGGCAGAGGGCGGTGAAGGGGTTAAAGCTCCTATTGTATCAAATAAAGCTAAACAGTCCGAGTACAAACACTGCACTCTTCTGTTGGTTAGATGATGCCAGTGTTTTAATCGATAGTGCTTAATCAGAATATGCTGTTTTTCATGTGAAAATTTGCAATAACGACAAGGTATTGATCGCGTGGACATTCTTTTGTTATTTAAACTCGACTTCCTTAAACTTAAAAATTGGCACATTCATTAACATTTCTGATACAACAAGACTATATGAACTGGGACTATTCTGAATTTTTAGCAGAAAAATAAAGAAGTGCAACTTAAGTGAAACGAAGGAAACTACTTAGATATGCAAACAATTCACGGCTCACGCTGTTAGACTTCCTCCTTTACGGCAGGTTAATTATTCGCGAATTATTATGAAGCTGACCACTTTCCTTAACTCACACTGTCAATGTCACAGAATATCACGTACCTCAGAACTTAACAAAATCTTCACAAAATACCACATGCAATGAAATAGAGTCACTTTCCTGGATCTTCCGGAAGTGTAAGTCAAACAACGATTTGGACATGCGTGAATGAAACAAAACGTTTTTACCTTGTCGTAACTTAAAGTTTTATGTTTACTTTAAGAGCAATACTTGAAATGTGCCGTACTTGATATAACATTTTGTCTCAACTTCGTTTCCCACAAAAAGTTGAAGAAACTTATTTTTATAGCCTTCCAGAACGATTTTTAGATTTATTTTTTTACAGTGTGTGCTACCCATCTAAGATGAGCTGAAATGTAAGTAATCAACAGTGCACCATCTATTGGAATATATTTTGTAATGCGTGCAGTAATAAAATACATTGCATTTGTCATTCCAACAGATGGTACACCATAAAATTTGTAGTAATAAAATGCATTACGGCATATGCAATGCATATGTCTCTGTTATATACCATTTGGTGTGATATTCGTAAAAGCAGGATTACGTTTGTGATGCACCATCTGTTGGAATGATAAATGCAATGCATTTTAATACTATCTGTTCTAGCATGACTGTGTCCTTGTGCATAAATACAGGTCAATAAAGACATTGTTTGATAAGTTTGGTCTGGAGGAACTTGAGTGGCCTGAACAGAGCCCTGACATCAGTCCTCTTGAACACCTTTAAGATAATTTGGAATGCAGATTGCTAGTTAGGTCTTCTAATCCACCATCAGTCCCTGACCTCACAAATGCTCTTTTGGCTTAATGAGCACAGATTCCCACAAACACACTCTGAAACCTTATGTAAAGCTTTCCAAAATAAGTATGATTCATGGGTACTGATGATACTTCAGCAATACTATTAGACTTTATAAAAAGGAATGATACATGAATGTACTTCATAGTACTACTGTTGACATTAATGGTATGTAATTACCTCACCTTATATGAAAACTTGAGCAACATGTATCAGGGAGGAATCAGAAACAAAAGGATAAGAAAATATGTTCAAATATCATGAGCATGTGATAAAACCGAATTATAGCACTTTCAGGTCAATTTGTATAAATCAGTGCTCTCATTCTGTATAAATAGATAATAAAAGCCTCAAGCTCTTAGCAACAGATTAGCCCAAAAAAACCCAAATGCCCTCTTTTGTCCTTGCGGAAAGTCTGAGACCATTATGGTTGCAATGGCAACAAAGTAAGAAGCAAGCACTCACTCAATACCTGGTTGCTCTTGACAGTCACTTTGCATTTTTTTCTGGTAAAGTTACTTTCTTGGATTGATAATAGCAAAGTTCTCTGGATTTTGAGCACTCACATAAGTCTGCTTCCTCATGCTATCAGAGTGACTTCCTTATCTGTCCCTGAATTTATGCGTTGTGACAGTAGGGGGCGCTGTCACATCTCCAAACTCGCAGACAACACACCCAAACACCAGGTAAAGGTCCCAATAATGAATTTAGTAATAATAATAATAATTCACTACATTTATATAGCGCTTTTCTCAGTACTCAAAGCGCTATCCACACAGGGAGGAACCAGGAAGCGAACCCACAATTTATTGTAATAATAATGTGCACAAAGCACCTCCACCTCTACAATACAATACAATAATAAATCAATAATAATCAATAAATCAATACTCAAATTCTCCACTCCACCCAGCAGCTCTGTCGCACTTCCTCCCAACTACGGCTCCATCCGCTGGGTTTCCCAGAGTCCTTTTATAGTCCTTGACCCGGAAGTGCTTCTGTCCTTCAGTCCATGTGATGCCATAGCACTTCCGGGTCAGATGAAAACTCTTCTTTTTCTTCAGCCCGGAAGTACTTCATTTCTTCCATCCCCGTGACGAGGTAGTACTTCCGGGCTATAATAGAAACACTCGTGCCTCCCAGCAGCGTCCCCTGGCGGCCCCCACGGTATCCAGCAGGGCTGTGCAGCTGAACTCCATTGTCCATAATGCCCTGCGGGAATTCGGGGCACCTTCATGTTGCAGGGAGGACTCCCTCTAGCGGCCTGGGGGTGTTGGCCGGGATGAACTGCCGACTATCCCTCTCAGTGTTCTTTGTGTATCTGTGGCATATGCAAACATTATTGTTTTTATTTTTTCTGATAATTCAGTATTCCTTACCTAATGTGATTAAATATTAAATGTATAGAATAATCATTTTTAACTGTGAATTCAGTATTACTACATTGCATGCTTCATTCACACTTGCGTTCCTTCTCCCTCTTCTTTCAGACAAGTTCACTAATACAGCTTTTCCAAAAGGTACTCTTCATCTTTCACAAAAACTTTAATCTTTTGGTTACCCTTATCCTCCTTCAACAACACCGATTCTTTAAATCGGTCTTTACCTTTACAATATAATCCACTGCAATTCAGTCACACACAAGACTGCTGTGAAAGAAATCCTGTTAAAAGAAAAATTAATCATTCTTTAATAAAGCATCCTTTATAATGGCATGAAAAAGTATGTGAACTCTTTGTAAAATAAATGATTTATTTGTAAAATTATGTTACAATATGGCCTTGTCTTCATCTAGGTTAGAATAATGAACAAACACAAAACTATTACTGCAAAATTATTGCATTGTTTTTGTACATATTGACATCCACGGGTATAGGTTGGAAAAAGTATGTGAAGCCCTAGGCTAATCGGAGTCAGGAGTCAGCATACTTAGAGTCCATTCAATGAAACAAGATTAGAGGTGTGGTTTAGAGATACTTTGATCTATAATAATTAATAATTCTGAGCTTGCTGTTCAAAAGAAGGAACTGCTGATGTGAAGCATGCCTTGCAAAAAAGAAATCTCAGGAGATCTATAAATTGCATAAAGCTGAAAAGGGTTACAAAGAGGTTTCAAAGAGCTTAAATATTTGTCAGTCCGCAGTCACACAAACTGTGCATACATGGAGACGATTTAATACTGTGGCTGCTCTTTGTAGAAGTGGGCGCCCAGCCAAGGCGCTTCTGCTCAATGAGGTAAAAAGGAACCCTTGAGTAACAACTAAAGGCTTGAAGGAATCATTGGAACATATCTGTTCATAAGTCTACCAAAACCAAAAAAAAATTAAAAAGGAATGATGTTCTTGGGGCGGCACGGTGGCGCAGTGGGTAGCACTGCTGCCTCGCAGTTGGGAGACCTGGGGACCCGGGTTCGCTTCCCGGGTCCTCCCTGCGTGGAGTTTGCATGTTCTCCCCGTGTCTGCGTGGGTTTCCTCCAGGCGCTCCGGTTTCCTCCCACAGTCCAAAGACATGCAGGTTAGGTGGATTGGTGATTCTAAATTGGCCCTAGTGTGTGCTTGGTGTGTGGGTGTGTTTGTGTGTGTCCTGCGGTGGGTTGGCACCCTGCCCGGGATTGGTTCCTGCCTTGTGCCCTGTGTTGGCTGGGATTGGCTCCAGCAGACCCCCATGACCCTGTGTTCAGATTCAGCGGGTTGGATAATGGATGGATGGATGATGTTCTTGGCACCAAGAAGGAAGCCACTGCTCTCCAAAAAAGTCATTGCAAACCTAAAGTTTGCCAAAGACCATCTTGACACCGCACAATGCTATTGGGAAAAAGTTTTATTGACTGAGAAAACCTAAGGTTGAATGGTTTGGGAAAAATATGCAGCAGTACGTATGGCATAAAAAGGGCAAGTCATACCAACATGAAAATATCCTCCCAATGTTGAAGTATTGTGGGGAGAACATCCTGATTTAATGCTGCTTTGCTGACTTGGGTCCTGAATTGCTTGCCTTCATCCATCCATCCATCCATCCATCCATCCATCCATTATCCAACCCGCTATATCCTAACTACAGGGTCACGGGGGTCTGCTGGAGCCAATCCCAGCCAACACAGGGTGCAAGGCAGGAAACAAACCCCGGGAAGGGCGCCAGCCCACCGCAGGGCTGCTTGCCTTCATTGAGGGGAAAAATTAATTTATATGTTTATCAAGGTATCCTACAGAATAATGTCAACATGGCAGTCCACCAGCTGAAGCTCAGTAAAAGTTGGTGATGTAGCAGGAAAATTAACTTAACATCAAAGAGAATCTACTATGGAATGGCTTAAAAAAAGAAAATCTGCCTTTTGGAGTGGGCCAGTCTAAGTCCAGACCTTAACTTTACATAGAGCTGTTCACACCAGACATCCTAAGAATATGTTTGTGCTGAAGCTATTCTGTAAGGAAGAATGGTCCAAAATTCCTTTTGAACATTTTACAGGTCTGATCTGCAGGTACTGATGGCATTTGTTTGAAATTATTACTGCCATAGGAGGTTCAGCCAGTTATTAAATCCAAAGGTTCTCTTACATTTTGCACAACATATGCTGTAAATGTTTGCTGGGTGTGTTCAATAAAGACATAAAAGCTTATAATTGTTTGTGTGTTGTTAGTCTAAGCATATTGTGTTTGTGGCTTATTTACCACTGTATATAAAAAACAGTTGAAAGGTGCTGTAAAAATAAGCTTTGAGAAACAAATTAATAAATTACAAGCTAAAAATCAGAAAAAGTTGGGACTGTATGGAAAATACAAAAAGAAAAAAAAAGACATAGTGATTCTTAAATTCACTTTGACTTTTTATTTCATTGCAGACAATATGAACCCAAGATATTTCATGTTTTGTCTGGTCACTCAATTTCACTTGTTAATATACATTGTAAAATAAGAAGAACAAACAAAACAAAAAGATTTGAGGTAGCCACCCAATATACTTGGGAGTCAGGCAGAATTAATGAAATGGTTTTTATAGACATGAGTCCAAAATAGAGGCAATAAATGAACATGAGGTGACAGGAAGTGGGGGGCTCAGAGGGACCAGAAGAGGAATCGACATCCTTGGTAAGCAGATTGATAGGACTAGAAGCGGAAATGATGTTTATAAGAGGTGGAGTCTTATGTAGGTCTGTAGAGGAATAAAAGAAGAAAGATTCAGAGCACAGTGCCAACCCCTGGTCTGGTGGAGAAATACCACTATTTGAGCCCTTAAACTGTCTGCCATGGGCATGTTTGTGACAACATCCATTCCAGCATTTTGAGACTGTAACACTTTCCACCAAAAGTTGGGACAGTAAAGCATTCACCACTTTGTGATGAAGCGTTTCAGATGTTATTTTGTCCCAGTCTTCCTGCAATCACGTCTTAAGGTGTGCAACAGTATGGGGTCGTTGTTCTTGTATTTTTTGATTCAAAATTCTCTACACATTCTCTATTGGGGACAGGTTAGGACTTCAGGCAGGACAGACTAGTACCCATACCCTTCTTCCACAGCCAAGCCTTTGTAAATATGTGCAGAATGTGGTTTTGCATCTTGTTGAAAAAAAAATTCATGGACATCCCTGGAAAACATATTGTCTTGAAGGCAACATATGTTGCTCTAAAATCTCATTTGTACTTTTCTGCATTAATGATGCCATCACAGAAGTATAAATTACCTTTGCCAAGGGCACTGACTCAACCCCATACTTATGACAGACCCTGGCTTTTTGACTTGTTGCTGATAACAGTCTGGATGGTCCTTATCGTTGTTGGCCCAGAGCTCACAGTGTCCATTTCTTCTTACTTTCAGTTAAGGCACCAAAATAACCAGAAATATATACAGTACTGTATGTTAACAAATGTGTTGGTTTTCTGTTAACTGTAAACTTACAATATAGTTCTCTGAATCAAAATTACTCTATAATGTGTATTTCTCTATTTGATTTCTGTTATCACAGTGGAGGCAATGCTGGATTATGATCGGTAGAGTTTTTTCTGGCAAACGTGGAAGAATGCTAAGCACCCTTTGTCATTATTTGTCCAGATGATCATTCTTCTTTTAGCTTCTGGTACCTAATGACTGTGGGCTGTACTGCAGTTTATAGTCTTGGAGGTTTCACACACAGTGTTTCTCGGCTGTGTCACACATGTGCTCTTGGGAGTCAACCAAAGGGACCAGAAAACGCCAATTCCACGCCAGGCCAGGGGGCGGCGGGTTGTGCTAAACCTCTGTCTTTTTTCTCTGCAGACCAAATATGAGAAATCATTCCTGTCCCGTCCCCAAGGACGTCACTTCCTGGGAACCAACTATAAAAACTCCTCATCTTCCTTACTTGAGCAGTTCTACTTTGGACTTGAATCCATACACATTGTACTAAAACTTAAACCCTTTTGTAGCCAGGGAAAATATACGGGTGGCTACCCCAAACCTTCGTTGTGTGTCTAGTCATTTATTTCACAGCTGCTAACATGCAAAATTACTGCTGCTGGGCAAATGGTGATCAGTCAACTCCCCATCAAGATTGGCACATTGCTTTATTATGTACAGTCTCTCTTGCTTGTTCACCTTGCTTTCCTTTAACAAGACTGGGCTCATTGTGAGACCCAATTCCAACTATGTTACTGATGGCATTCCACTCTTATTGTCCAGCACTAGGTTACCCTCTGGTTTAAAAGAGTTTGCTCCAGCCACAGGTAGCCCAGGAAGTAGGGGTCCTGTTTCAGAGCAGAAGTTAAGGCTAGCAGAAGGCAGGCAGAGAGCTACTGCTTACAACAGATTATAAAGGAAGGACTGAACATTTTGCCATTGATTTCTTAGGTGCATATAAATCAAAGCTTTTGGTTGGTAACTGGTGCAAAGTTTTGTTCTTGAAGGTTGCCAGTAGTTGAGTTATGGCTATTTGTTCTCTGACCAAGTGGTAAGCAGTACATTACGGAGATGCCTCTGAATGTCATTTGGCTGTGATTGATCAATCTTATCAGATGAGACCGCATTCCAAAGTTAGGCCCAGTAAGAAGGATTTGCACTTTAGCTGAAATTAAGTGTCAGTGAAAAATGTCTGGAAGTTGCAGCTTAAGTAAAACACTTTTGCTAAGGCAAAGCAAACTGGGTGAGGCCAGTGTATTTCTATGGTGCACGAATGTGTGGCCTTGCAGAAAAAA
Source organism: Erpetoichthys calabaricus (assembly GCF_900747795.2). NCBI lineage: Eukaryota > Metazoa > Chordata > Cladistia > Polypteriformes > Polypteridae > Erpetoichthys > Erpetoichthys calabaricus. The sequence goes on along the minus strand of NC_041400.2, from coordinate 110,781,195 downwards.
AAAAAGATCAAATGTTCATTTATTGGTTCATAAGACAGCTTTAAATATATACTATTTTTTTTCATTAGAAGCATATTGCAACCATAAAAAGGATGTAACTTTTTTGTGATCAATGATCTGAAACAGTGGAAAAGAACAAAAAAAATACAATTCTCAGTCCAGTTAAATCCATTTCTGGGTTGCAGGGAAGCTGATGCTCACCAGCACTTGACACAAGGAAGGACACAGATCTGGACAGAGTCCACTCGCACACACACAACCACACTTTCACAAGGCCAATTTTGAATCACCAGTTACCTTAACATGCATGTCATTTGGGGATCTAAGAGAAAACTGGAGTACTCAGAGTGAGAATATAAAAACTTTACACAGATAATGGGACTGCATTCAAGTCAAGTAAACTGGTTACATAAGGAGGCAACCCTAATCACTGTACCCATGTGCTGCCAGAGGAAGCAAAAATGAACTTCATATTTTACACATCCTCAAACTCCTAAACTTTGACAATATGCAATAATAATAGACACATTGTCCCATGGTAGTGCAATTCTTAGTAACACATCTGAACAAATCAGTCAAACTAAGCAGAAATAAAACATGCTTAATTGAATTCTCTTGCCTTCTCTTGCAGTGCATAAACACAAACTATGCCCAACCCTACAACCTTTCAATCCACTCTTCTCTACTGAAGTTCACCCTGTGACAGATCAGTTTCCTGATGGGTTGATCATTCTGCCTTGTGCCTGGTTCTTTTAGAATAGGCAACATTTATTTATGATGTGAAGGTAGTTACTGTGTGGCATAGTACACATTGTATGACTCAATACAGAATCTTCTTCCACATGCATTCATTCTGAAATATAAAAGGCATGCATTGTTCTGCATTTCTGAAAAAAATGAAATACATCTTTGGTTTGCAAATGTACCTACAAAAACATTACTACTGTACAACATAATGTTTATAACTCCACTTCATCAACTCAGGGTCACACGCAGTCTGGGCTTATCCTGACAGCATCATACACAAGTCAGAAATCAATTACTGACCAGATGCCAGTCCAGCATACAGACAACTCACCCAAATTCCCACGCTATCATGGAGCCAGTATAGAATTTTCAATTAGACTAATATGCAAAGAGCATTTTTGGGATATGGGAGAAGGAAAACACAAAGACATTGGGAGAACATACTACCTCTACACAATGACCATGTATGGGATTCAAAATCAGGACAAGCAGCAGCAAGCGTCATTACCAAATCAATCTGCAATCTGTAATTTCATTGTCAACTGAAAAGAAAACAATTTGAAGGTCTGTATTATTGACTGTGCACAGCTCAAGTAATTTAATTTAAAAAAAAAAGAAAAAATATGTCTGCCTTTAATTTTTCTTAACATATAAATATATCCTGCATCAAAAGTGTTGAATATGATGTTTAAACAGTGTAATATGGCAAATCTGTCAGTAGAAGAAAAGCAACATTTCATGTTGAGATTTTTCAAGATATAAGTGGGAAGTGCTAAACTATCAAAAATTACTTACCTAATTCCTTTTTCCATAAAAATTAGTTTGCTAGTACATGTGTGTCACATATTATATGTGTTAAAAAGTATTCTGAATGTATAGAATCCTTTTGGCATTGGCCTAAGATTCCAGTTATACTGCCATTAGATCATCTAGAAAAACCCATCACAGATCAGAAGGGCATATTCTATTTCATTATGCCACCCTCAGTCATACTGTATATGTTTTCATAATTAGATCCATTTATTGGGAACACTCGTATCATGTTAATTACCTTTTGCTCTCTGCTGGTTGAAGTATTTGAAGTTGCCAAGCCTAACCACTCAATGGCCAATATATATTTGATAATGCATTATAATCATAAAGTGTATTAGAAAGGGGCATAACATCACATCTCTCTTTGACATCTCTTGTCTTTATTACTCTTATTACTTTTTAGACACATGTGCAAGTCAGCAACAAAATAAAAATGCAGCTTCAGTTTTATCGCCTTGATTTAGAGAGGTGATGTGGAACTAACACATAGAATAGCAATAACACATAGCCACAAGCAAATTAATATGGAGTTTCTTTCATTCTATTCTTAGCTTTTCTCTGTAAATAAATTAGCCAACACCTGCAGCCATTGATTCTTTTTGTCACTATTAAATTTACTGTAGCTTTGGAAGAAGTTGCTATGCTTGACACTTCTGTCACTTTGAAAGAAGTAATAGCCTTGCAACCTTCTATGAAGAAGGCAGCAGGCCCTCAAGATGTAGTGCAGTGTTAAGGAGACTATAAACACCTCAAGAGTGAACAGGAAGAACACATCCAAATCAATCATAAAGACAGAAAAGAGAGAAGAAGTCAATTTACAATCAGAATCAACTTTTAATATTTTCTAGTATATTTTGCATTGTCACATGCACAATATAAAAATGAACTAAATACAAAAATTAAGAAAAAAATAAACAATAATTATAAACAATAGTATGAGTAGCACAGGACTCCATTTGGCAAAACAATAACAATAAAATAATGGTATAAATAAGTTTAAAGTTGTTTTTTAAAAATGAACTAAAATAGAGTAGCATAGTAGTATAATGGTCAGTGTTGCCACTTTATGGACCCAGCGTCCTGGGTTCAAATCCTGCTCCTGGCTGTTTTCTAAGCCTGCACTTCTTACCCCATTTTGTGTAGTAATTTTCCTCCAGCTGCTCTGATTTCCACATCACCAGTGATTTGCAGGTTAGGTTAACTGGTGGCTCTAATTTGGCACTGCTGTGTCTGCAAGTGTTGGTGTTTGCATCAGTGGGTCCTGAATTGGGCTGCCCCCAATAAAGCTTATGTTTAATAGTGACTACATTATAATGGGTACTGCAGACTGAAACTATAGATGTGAAGTGATTCTGGTAGGCATCAACTAAAATATCGCAGACTAAAGCCCTCTGTTACCCATGGAGGCCTCTGACATAAGAAGTAGCAAGTGCTCATTTAGAAACTCCACTTGGCTGTGGTGTGACGTAGTCTGCCATTTACCGGTGAATGAAGCAATCATTTGAGTTCTTACTTGCTCCTCTTTGGCTAAATTGTTTGTTGTTCTGTGTCTTCTATTCTGTCTCAGTTTCAATGGGTTGTTTGATACTTTGCTGGGCTTTGGCCTGTTGTCTCATTTGGCTTGTTTCTTGTTCACTCATACAGGCTATTACTCTAGTATGCTTTGTCACATATGTACACATGGGGGACAGTTTACAGGCTCAAATAATGCTGTTCATCAGCCAGACCGGGGATTGGCGCTCCCACCTGATCCTCTCTCCTCTTGCTCCTCTACAGCACAGGTGAAGACCCTGCAACTCAATGACATCACCATCAAGCCACACACTGCTAACATCACTTCCTGCCAACCATGATGAGATAATTTCCATTACCCAGAATTCCCCTTCATGTCATATTAGTTCCTGTTCTGGCTGCCCAGACTCCACAGCTTCCTCCTACCCACCATATTTATAGAGCAGTCTCAACTTGTTAGTCAGTTCAGTTGTGAAATCCGCTTCTGTAAAGACTTGTTTCTTTTCTTTGCTGATTTTCATAATACCATCCCCAAACCTTTATCTTTCTGCTGCCAAATTTTTTATCACAGCCTGTATATTACAAATATGAAACACTGATTTAATATCTACATAGGACTTATATAAGAAACTAGCCGTCCCCCGCGGCTTCGCCTGTGTAGTAGTGAAACAGGACAGTAAGGAGGTCCCTGCCCGGCTCCCTACTCCTGACGTCACACTTCCTCCTCCCCTCGGCCCACAGCCTCTGTCTTTGCAAGCGAACTATAATTCTTAGCTTAATGACAGAAGTCACAAAATCAACCAGAATATTCAAGTAAATTATAGAAGAAAACCCAATCTCAATCTGTTAAGAAGTTCTCTTGTGAAAAGTGGACAGACATACAGACAGACAGAGACATTGGATTTTATATATAGAGAGATGTGAAATTTTCTTCAAGTTTTTCTTGCACTGGCAATACATATCAAAGATATATGAATATCAAAAGATAAACCATAAAGAAACGAAAAAATTGTCACAAACAGCCAAGTAATAGAATGTCAGTATTTAAATACATATCACTATCCTGTGACCCAAGTTTACTTTTATATATAAGGCAACTCATGGAAGAGTAATTTGCTCAGTACCATGATTCTTATTTGACATTAATTGCACAAATAATGCAGGGAGAACAGATGTTTACCTTAGGACAAGAGAATATTTATATTGTAAGAAATTTATGCAGATTTAAAAAATGGAGTTTTGTATCATTGAAACACCATGCACCTTTGAGATTTTTTGTCATTTAGATGGACTTAATGTCTCATCTCATGGTACTTAACATTCTGAATCACCGTTAAATGTGATTTATCCTGCTACTTTCAAGATCATTAGGCGTACAGTATGTTCCATTAAAACATATCTATTATAATTATGACATATTGTAATTTTTTTTAAATATGCCTAGATCTCAATGGAAAATAGCTTCATATTACTTACTGCTTTAACCACTTTATGCAAACATCTTATAAGTGAAAAGCGTCTAGTAGTGAAGTTTAAAAACTTATAATACAGCATTGCCATATTTCAATAATGTGCTGAACTCAGAGGTTTTTGTAGTTTTTAAGTGCTGATATAGTAATTTAAACATTTTTTGTATAAAAAATGAATAACTTTAGCTATTTTGCTTTCCTTAATGCATATCTTATATAGATACAACACTTCATGTTTTCCCATCCATATACTCAGTGTTTATACCTTCTCATTCCTGGCCCGTGTTTCTGACAGGTTATAAAAAAAACAGTTACCTCAGCAAATACTAGTATTACTTTCCAGGATATACTTTTGAAAGCACACACATTAACACATTAGCTTTTGCCACCTGAAAAAGGCCAAGATGAGCACAATCTTGACCCTGGTCCTCAGGACATCAGTGTAGTGGAAATTTGCATCACTGACATTTACTTGAAAAAATTATTTCATTGTTTTACAAGTTCAAGAAAAACGTTATTAATAACTCGCCGTTCTCTGCATACAGCCTGTGTCAATTCACATTATGTTTCCTTTTGTGTCTGCAGCACCTCATCAGTCAAACCATGTTGCATGGGTCCCATGGCCCTGGCAGCAGCCTGAGCACTGCCTAATGGCACATTGTTTTTGCTTTCTCGACTCAGCTGCTGTCCTTTGTTCCAAATTTTTTTTCCTCATACTTCACCACAGCACACACCCTTTTATATAGACAAAATAGGCAATTAACAGTATGGATTAAGCGTTATTAGCAACATTGAAGACAGCTATATTAAAAGAACATGTCAGTTAAAATAATCAGTAGATATAATTAGCTCAAGAATATCAGAATGTGACATACGTGTCATTGAAATGTGCAATGAATTAAGATTTTCGGTTCACTTCATTGTCCTGCCACCTGGAGCATCTAAAATACCAGCACCAAAAAATGTCTGTATAGGATTTACAGATTGTCAAAGGGTTACATAACAATTTTCATAACAAGTTCATTTTTTATAAATACTAGGGGGCTTTGCCCCCTGCTCTCTTCGCTCGCCAACCCCCATATTTGGTTTTCCGGATACACACTTTTAAGATTTTTTTTTCTTTGAATTGTTGCTATTTCATTAGTTTCACTTTTATTTCAGAACTTATGTAAAAACAATATTTGGAATCTTTTGAGTCCCGATATGCTAAATCTTTTAAATGAGGTCAGTGAGACATGTGTTTAATGACTTTGTACCATAATTCAGGATAGGTTACTCTGTTTGGAATTTCAGTACAGACAAAGCAATCTACATCAGCAGCAGTTAATACTTTTTTTTGCAAAGTAACCAATAAATGCATGTGAGGTATAACACGTTTTTGAAATTCTCTGACTTCAAAGCCTTACAATATTTACATACTTCTGACATATCACATGTGTCCATATATTTGATCTCTATTCGCCTTTTAGTTATTTCTCCAAGTAATAATTTCTCTTTTTTTGCGCTAATGCGATATTTACTTTCTTTTTTTCACACTGTCATTTTTTTCTGCTTTCATATTCTGTATCTTGCTCTGCATGTGTTCCGCGCCTATGTTTTTTTTTAGTCTTTTGAATTCCAGTTTTCATTATCTCTAATCTGCTCTGCATGTGTTTGGTCCCTTTGTTTTGTAATCTCTTTATGACATTTTACTTTGTTTTCTACTCTATCTTTTATTTCTGACCTCGCTTTGTCCTGCTTTTGTTTCAATGACACCTGGGGCCTCATGTATAAACGGTGTGTACACACAGAAATGTTGCGTATGAATGTTTCCACATTCAAATCGCGATGTATAAAACCTACATTTGGCGTAAAGCCACGCACTTTTCCACGGTATCTCATACCCTGTTGTACGCAAGTTCTCCGCTCGGTTTTGCAGACTGGCGGCACCCAGCGTCAAAGCAGTGCTACTGTTCCTGTATGGTTACCCTTTCTTAGATCCACATCCACGACGGCGGCTTTATCAAATACACTGAAATTAACCGCATATCGTTCATAAATTTAATGCATCTGATTGTAATTAACCTGTAACAATATAATGGTCCACAGAATGGTCAAACTATTCTAAATACCACTGCTTTAATGTTGTAACTCTCACTGCACCTTCTTCTTCTTCTGTCAGCTGCTCCCGTTAGGGGTTGCCACAGCGGTCATCTTTTTCCATATTACTCGCACTGCACCACTCGGAGTATTTATATTACTGTATCTGAGTGTGAATCACAGATCTACAGCAATTGGAAAGAGAATTATCGGTATACAGCATCAAGCACTAGCTGCCTCAGCCATTCGCTATTTGAACTGCTCTTATCCGACCAATGCTTCACAGCCTTTCCTATTCGGACTTCGTGGTTCACAAACAGTTTCATCCCAAGAACTATACACGCACTCAATCAGTCCATCAAGTGCTCCTTGTAGAACTGTTAGTACTTGCAAGTTACCTTGAGGTAGTTGTACTTATGATACAGTTATAATATTGCACAACCTGAGCCACTTTATAAAGCGTGTATTTACATATGATGACAATATCATTTTTAAGATGAAATGCAGCAAAATATGTTGATTATATTATACAGGTAAAACTTTAACTTTAACTACACGGTGCCGCAGCACTAGCGAGCTTGAGTTTCGTTCACGGTTTGTTTCTGCCTCGCGCTGTTTTCATGCTGTGGCTGGCGCGACACTGGAAGGATAGATGGATAGAATAATTAAACATTATGAAGAAATTTCGATGTTCCTTAAAAGTTTTGAAGAATCAGCGTTCTAAGTTTACAGATGGCTTAACGTCTATTACAGAGCTGATTGTGTAGCGATTGGGTATTTGGAGAAAGAAAAGTAACGACAGGAATTGGGGGTTAGTACGTTTGAAAAAGACAGTACTTCTGTAATGAAGCATTTCATCGAAGGTCGCGCATGGTGCAGCAAGCATCTTGCTGTAAGACATGAACAATCACTGCGCCACCGTGTTCCCATGTTTAATAACATGCTTTAACTCATATCATCATGAAAATGATATCACGTATACTTCTCAGTATTTTAATTACTCAGAGAGCTGCAATATTACGAACATAATGGATTCTGTGTCCTGTCGGAGGAAGAGCACGTAGTGATTCAGGCACATAGAGCACATATAAGATCAAATACACAACAAAGCATTTAACGTGCTACTTTAGTTACGATGGGATTTGAGAAACTAGTAAATTAAACGATTTTAAGATGAAGTTTATGATGTTCTACTTTAACGACAAAATAAACTACGTGCTTAAAGTGGAAATTTCGAGATTAAAGTTGACATTTCGTGCTTTTTTCACACGGTGTGCCTTTTTTTTCACTGTATCCTAATAAGTTTTCATATGACACTCGGACGTTGGATTACAAGTCGCCTTTTCATGCCGACTTTGATATGTGACAACTTTTTTATTTCGGGCACTGTGCGACTTTGTGAACTTGAGCTTTCGAGTTTCTCCGACACGCTATGTCACTCGATCAACTTCCCTTTGTTGCTTATATAACTGTTTAAACCAACAAATAGTACGTTTTTCTTTTCCTCCATGTGGTATTTGCTGAAATTCTTCTATTTTTTCTCGTACTTTTGTCATTGCCTTTTCACAGAACGCTGGGCTTAAGGGCAATTTATATTGATTTGCATATTCAAAGAGGCTTAATTCTGGGGGGAGTTGGGGCAGAACAGCAAGCGCATGCAGGTGCGTTTATTTCCACGCTGAGCGGGATTTATGTAGTGGAAGAACGCGGAAGTTGGCGAACGCAGATTCCTGCATCATTTATTTTTCTGTGCGTAAGCTCATTTCGGCTTTTCTGCTTACATCATGTTATAGTGCGAATTCTACGCATGGCGTTATGCATGAGGCCCCTGGTCCGTGGTGATTATTTTCCCTTTTTCGAGTAATAATAATAATAATAATAATTCATTATAATTTACGTTTGTTTACACTACTGCAATCTTTACTTTCTTTTTTTTATACTTTCTAATTTTCCTACTTAAATATTCTTTAACTTTCTCCACATTTGTATTGCGCATACTTTTTTTTTTTAGCCTTTCCAATTCCACTGCTTTCATATCTGCTTTGCATATTTATAGCACCAATGTTTGTGAATGTCTTGATGAAGTTCTACTTTGTCTTTTACTCTGTCTTTTAAATTTGAGCCCAATTGAACGTGCTTTGTTTCAATTCCACTTGTTACAGGCTGATAATTACTTTCGCTATTTTCTGAATTTGCACCTAGATTCTCTTTTCTCCGCACTACTTTCTTCTTCGCTTAGTCGTCGACGTTTCATTTATAACGTATTGTCCTTATACGCTTTATATGCGCTGAGACCCTGGATCTGTCTGTGCTTAAATCCTTCACAAGACTGAATGTTTTGCTGCCCCATTGCATTTTTGATATTGATTGTAAGTAGGGCGTGTCTTTCAAGAATCTCATGTTCTACGTCATCGCAAGACGGTCCTGGGTCAATCTCTTGGCACAATGTCTCATGTTTAAGGTCCTCGCAGATCTTTTAACTGTCTTCCGTGATCTTAACGTGAAGATCATGTTTCAACACCCTACTGTTTCTCTCCAGGATTTTTTTTTATAATAGAGAGATTCCCCACTTTTGCATAAGTGATGGTTTATGCATGTTTCCAAGCATAACATATTTTATGCATTAGGCCTCAAGATATAGTAAAGAAAATAAGATGCAGTCGGAGATGAGAAACAATGTCATTACCAGGAAGTCATAAAGTAAACCTAGCAATCTAAAGCCAAAGGGGCAAGATGAAAATCAAATGTTGAAGATGTAAGTGAAACCAAACATCAATCTTATACTTAACTTATATATTTCAAGTAGGCCCTAACTATACTAAGAGGGAACACGTGTTGTTTATGCAGAGAGGGATAGAGTATGCTGAAAACAGTTTATTTACAAATTGTTCATATTTATTATGTAATTTCCATGATGTCATCAGTGTTGTCACAAGCAGTTCAAATAACATTATGAAAATAATAAAAGTAGATGTGAGCCAAAACCATTTTTTCAAAGAGAAAACAAAAAAAAAACAACAGAAACATGGTTTGCAGGTCCAAAAATACAGTACACTAAAAGATGCACATAAAACTAGTATAAACACATAACCCTCCTGCGAAGGCCTGCACTTCTGGTGTGGACATCAGGTTTTGTAGGGAAGGCACCAAAGAAACTGTGGACTGAAGATAAGGGGTATATATATTATGTGCAGTTACCCATGAATAATCCACTTAGCAAACTTAGCAAACAGCAATACATTTAACCAATTACCCTAAAATGTATTATTTATACATCTAAAAACATGTCCAGTTCCTGATCAATACTCTCTAAAGTCTGTTACATTCAGAGTGATATCTAGTTGTCAGTTTTACCTGTTTGTCCACTTTAGCATCAATGCACTTCCAAAACTTAGAAATGAATTGCAGACATCTATTTAATAAAATATATTTGGGTACCCAAGCAATTTAAAATAATGTTGGATTAAACTTTTTACTAACAGAAAGTGTCCTTGTTTGTAGTCAGGACCATAGCAAGAAAGATCATGATGCATTCTAAAGACTCCACATGCCAGGCCAGCCTTCTTTACCTGTCTGGGATAGGCCTCACCTCAAAGGGCTTAACCCAAACTATAATGGCCTAGTTCAGTGTAGACAAACTAAGGATGGTTAGTTCTTAAAAATATAATAGAAATTTCCTAAACATTCAAACTGCCTTGAAAAAGAAAGCAAACCGTAAGAACCTATAGCTTGCAGATGCATAAAAAAATATGTAACAGCAAACAGAAAACAATTCTCACAGAACTCCTTCACAACTACAATGCATTACTGACCTGAGTTTGACTAACTCTAATATAAATAACCAGGGTGGGGGCTCAGGAGTGGTGATGACATGGTGGCCTTTTCCTTCAGTACCACCCACAAAAAGCAAGGGGCAAAGGAGAACTTAAACATTACAGTTATGAAGTAAATAAATAAAATGAAGAAATACACTTGAGATTAAAACAATATTCTAAATTTCAAATATTATAAATAAAGTAAAATAAAAACAGTTTTGGTAATATCAGGATGTCCCAAAAAGTAAACTGAGCAATCTAATCCCAAAAGGCAAGAAGAAAATGTCAAAATCATAGGCAAGAATCCTGGAACCAAAAATCAGACTAGCATTAGGGCCTACTTGAATTAGAAGCTAATTATGCCAAAGGAAAACCAATTTTATTTTATCCAATGTGGGACAGAGTATGCAAGAAACAGTTTCATCTCTATAGCATGACTTCCTTGACATTTTTAGTGTAATGAACAAGGTCATGTTTATTATTTTTATGACACAATTTGGAAGCATCACAAGCCATGAGCCAATATCAAAAGTAAAAACAATAAAAAGGCAAAAAAAGTAATAATAAAAAGCAGAAATGTTTTCTGCAGCACCCAAAACCCCCAAAACTAACAATATCCTAACATGGAATGCAAACATGAATTTAGGACTACCATCATGACCACTGTAAAACAATCTGTTAAAATGTGTGATTCCCTACTAAAGTATCAATGAATTTTTTTAATTGCAACTGCATAAGTTTACAATAATGCACATTATTGTTTCCTTGAGATAAAATAAGGATTGAGTACATATTAGTTTATTTCTTTTAAACATAATAACAATACACATGATAAATCAACAGTTTGAGTGTACTAAAAATAAGTAATTTCTTCGCAACTTCGTGTTGGCATATATTTTCAATAACAATGGAAAAAAAATCGGTATTTTTGTCATGAAAAGCAAACCAACATATTTCAATCAGCTGGGCACATAAAATAACAAATTAAGTAGAAACTAACATTTTTCTGCATAAATAGTTAAAATGTATAGCCATGGTCACATATTTCACTGTAAAAGTAAGTAAACAGGAAGCAGAATGCCCATTAAGCACAAAACAGTCCACATCAGCAGTCTGCACAAATCTGTGGAATCTAATGGGAGCAGTCTCCACACACACAAATGGTGGCATTTTACATAATTCTTTTTGGTTGAATGTTATGGCCATTTCTTGGCCTGTTGTCTGTTGTAGAAGTTGGCAACTCCTATTTCATTATGTCTCATTTTGTTTTATCTTTTTGATCATTATTATGTGTGCAAAAGTATCGTCAGTGGTATTTGCCTATTTGCTGTGAAATTAACAAGTTGTAGCACCACTGTCTTACTGTTTCAGCATGCTGGAATAGCTTTTAGTATATACAGTATTTGCTATTTACATGAGAGGATGTCCAAAATCTAATAACAGACATAGCAAGCTTGTTTAACAAACTTAATGGTGAAAGGCATCACCATTTATTTGGAATAAATGTTGATTAGTGGTTATGTTCTGCTCTGGTTTATAACACAAGACACAGTACTGAATTAAAGTGTGCTAGGGGTTTGATATAGCAACAAGTCTGTCAGTATGCAGATGTTCCTACTGCATCTCCCTGGCATCAAACCACACCAGTAATGGTTTAGTGACATTATCTGACCTACTTCGACCAATAGCTTTCCATATCCATATGTAATGATTTCATATACATTATGGTCTCATGTTGCATCTTAGCCATGACAAAATCTTGAATGTGTGTCAGCATCTTAAGGTCACACAAGCAAAGAAAACCAACTGTTTATTCTTATATTTGCATACATTGTCTGGTCTGTGTGTCTGTAAAAATGAGTGGTCTGTCTTCCAGGACTGTGCTCTTCAACTATAGCTTGCTCTGTTGACTGTGTACCATCTCACACCTTCTCTTTTCTGCATGTTCAAATAAATGCTGGCTCTGAACTTGTAACTCCAAGTTAGGACCACAGGGCTGTGGGGGGTTGGCAGCATGTTGTATGTTAGTCAAACATGCCAATAAGAATATCATTCTGTTCTGCACATGACATAACAATAAATCTAAACTGATTACACTATATTACATTCATGCATTGTACATGTGGTTGCTAAGTTCTCAATACCAAAACATAGTCAGAGGTATATGCTTTTTGTGGCATGGCATGTACATGCAGGATAAGAAAAATGCTAAGGAAATTAAAAAAAATGTAAATGAACTCCAAAAACTAACTACCACATTTTTTATATTGCATGCTGTGTCACTCTGGTTGAGAATAGCAAAGAGAAAAAAATGACAGAGGACAGTGTGTCAGACTGAATAAAAGTAGTTTGTAACTTTTACTGTTTCTTGTCAGTGTATATTTATTCAAGTCTGTAATATGAGCCAGTTCTGCTTTTAGGAATGGGCTCAGGTGGATGTTATATCATACCATATACTGCATCTGGTGCTGTCTAGCAGTATTAAGGGTTCCTAAAGTGATCGCTGTCTATTACACACACCCCTCCAACGGCATCGTGTGCCATCCAACCACCCTACAGATGCTTTTCCTGGTCAATGCTCCAAAGTTGTGTAAAAACCTTTATGATGCTGTTTTAGGTTAGATTTTTTACAGTTTTTAGCTAAATAAAATAGCTACAGTGCAGTCAGTTTTTTCAGGCTTGTCTATGATCTTCTTCATCACATGATGGGACAATATAAGGAATTATAAGAGTCAAATTATTTTGGTAAAGACAGTCTAGTTGTCTGCAGAATACAGACAATTCACACTTTGGAAACAAAGGTCAGTAATGTCTGGAAAAATGGCAGGAGAGGATTTGTTGAGGTCAGTCAAGATCGAGCCCGAGGAGAAAGGCAGCAATTATCACATGTATACCAGAGCGCAAAAATATTGCTATCGGTGGTAATAGGCAATTTGTCTTATTTAAAAACAAAGAAAAATACTCCCAGCCTATTTTCCTGAACATAATTTTTAAGTTATAACAATAGTGACATCTTCAGTGTAATTATTTAGGAAACATCAGGGAAGGACAAGAGCATGATATGTATACTGATGAAATAATTCAAAGTTTCAATAACACAACACCAATTGGCACATCTATTGTTAAGCAGCTAAATTAAATCATATACATACAACAGAAGTTAGAAAAAGTCAAGCTGGGGAGCATGCACTAGTACAGAGCGTTTCAACACCAACCACACGATGAAACAATTCCGGATCCTGGTTGGCAACCCCCTAGGCAGACAAGCGGTCCAGTCCCACCCTCCGGAAATGACCCTCTGTCTGCCGCAGCCAGGAGTTACGTGGTGTGGACAAAAAAGGCACACTGACAACAGGCAGATAATATTTCTCAATTCTCTTTTTTATTCATTCGGAGTCACAGTAAGTAGAGATTCAAAAGAGCATAACTTATTGCCGCAAAGCTCAATTTGAACACCGAGAAAAAATTAGGAGGGGTTTTTATAATTCAGCATTTCATGATTAATAAGACAGAAAGAACATCCTTATCAAAACAGTAAAGTTAAACAATATGTCTGTTGAGCTAAGCATTTTCTGTGTTCTCAAAGCTAAGCACAGGAGAGATGCCTTTGCATAAACTACATATACTTTCTGCAGCCTTGTGACCTTGTCCCTGAAACATTCACTCTGAGAAAGGGAAAACAAGAAACCGCTTAGATTTTATTCATGTGGACACTATTTCTCCTGAACCCTGGAATAACATATTTTTGTTAGTTCATAAGCCAAGCTTCTCTCACTGGCAAGTTACAAAATAGTTATTATAAAAATTCTAATTTACTAAACACACAAAATACATGGTGCTGAGGAGAACATTCTTCTTCTACAGTGGGCAACCCCTTGGCCTGGTCCAGCCATTCAGGTCCACAACAATGAGGATGCTACGAGCTGGATCACCCTCGGGGAAACGCATTACATGGCCGTAGTGCCGTAACTGATGCTTCCTTAAAGTGCAGGTAATGTGCCTCATTTGGGACTCCATGAGCAACCGCTCATTCAACACAAAGTCAAACCAACGGTACCCAAGGATTTTTCCGGAGAGACACAGTACCAAAGAAGCCTAGTCCTCATCTCAGGTCACTTGATAGCGTTGATATCTTGCAACCATATAGCTAAGGAGGAAGCACCAGGATTCTAAACACTTGGACCTTCATCCTTTTACAAAGATATCGAGAGCACCACACACCCTTTTCCAGTGACCTCATGACCCCCCATGCCCACCCAATCTTCATAGTGTGAGCTGCGGAGCTGATCACACCTCCAGAGAATACAGACGCTGCTGGGAAAACCCCTGAAAAATGTTGACAGACCTCCTTACCTTTCTGGCAGCTCTGTCGCGTAATATACCTCTCGCGCGGTACTCCGCTTACTTAAAAATCTTGTACGGGCTTCTGTCAGTTTGGAATTGATTGTTTTGTTTTCAGACTTTTCCTGCTCCTGACACATACTTCTTCGAAGAAGAAGATACCTGTGCTTACTTTTAAATTGAGAAACGGAAGTGTCAACTCTATCCTGTCAAGGAGCACGTTTAAAACCTTTTAAAGAGACAAATGTTTGGTTGCAGCGTTTGAATAAAATTCCAGTCTCTTCAATGTCCTCTGTTTTCTGTGCAATTCTGTGACCCAAGTGTGACAATAGGAAGAGTCACCAGAGACATGAATGTCACTGCTGAGGTAAGTAAATCTCTCAACAAGGTCGATACTCTCTCTGCAGATAGACACACTGCTGATGGCTGTGCCCAAGAGCTTATTAAAGGCCTGAATCTTGGTTTTTATGCAGGGCACTCACAAGTCCAGACACTCAGACTCCTTGTTCAGTCTCTTGAGAGCCCCGATCAGAGCCTCCATTGACTCTGTTGAGATCACAGGATCATTGGTAAAGTCAAGATCAGTAAATCTCCCTTCACCAACAGATGCCCCACAGCTGCTGGACCCTACGACTCCACCCATCACCCAGTACATGCAAGCACTGAATAGAGTAGGAGCAAGAACACACCCCTGATGAACCCCAGAATCGACTGGGAAAAACACAGAGGTTCTCCCTCCACTCTGTATAGCACTCACAGTTCCAATTTACAGGTCAGCCATGATATCCGGCAACTTTGAGGCAGCTTGATCAAATGAGTTGAACGCTTTACGAAAATCAACAAAGGCTGCAGAGAAACTCTGCTGATATTCATGTTTGCGCTTGATGAAAACCCTCAGAACCAGGATGCAGTTGATGGTAAACTTCTTAGGCGTAAAACCAGACTACTCCGGTCACTGGTAGGTGAGCAAGTGATCATGGATCCTATTGAGAATGAAACTAGCAAGGGCCTTACCCAGCACCAAGAAAAATGTTATCCCCCTGTAGTTGCCGCAATCCAGGCAATCACCCTTTCCTTTCCAGATAGGAACAAGACCCATTTTCCAGTCAATTGAGATGATGTCCGTCTCCCAAATGGAAGCAAAGATTGCCTGCAATGAATGCCAGGAAGACAGCTTTACCACCAACCTGGAGAAGTTCACCCCAGATACCATAGATCCCTGCATCCTTTCCCCCCTTCAGCTGGTTCACCACCTGTGCAATCTCAGCAAGAGTGGGTGATTCACAGCTAATTGGCGGATCAACTTTAAGAACCATGGACCCAGAAATATCAAGTGTCCTAGCCGGTGGATCATTTTTAAATAGCTGCTCAAAGTAGCCAGCCAAGTGGGTCACAACTGCAATGTCATCCGTAGGGACGTTCCATCAGCCACCCTGACTGCAAATCTCCGAGGAACAGATTCGGATGTGCGTAATGCATTCCTCCGTAAGCAGGACGCCACCTGGGTCACTATAGCAGAGATGGTGTGTCACTTGCTCACAGATTCCACTAACAAACATCTCCTTATCTGCCCCCAGAGCCCTTGCAGCCACCCTTCTCGGTAGCTGCAATCAAGCCATGCGCTACAACTCCTCTCGATGATATCCAGAGTGCCCTTAGAGATGAAACACCTCCTTCTGGGAACACTGGTAACACCAACACAATCCTCAGCAACCTTCAGGGTCTTGCCACGGAAGGTCTCCCACATCATATTCGAATCAGCAGTCGCACTAAAGTCCATAATTTCCTCATACAAACTGCATGGAAATTCAATAGAAATAGCTTGATCTTGGAGTATGGCCAGGTCCAGTCTCATTTTCCTAGTAGGTGGCAGCCTTCTGTATCTAAGCTGGATCTTCAGAGTAGCAACAACAAGTCTGTTGTCAGAATTCAGAAACTGGGCACATCTGTAGACCCTTCAGTTTTGTAAGAGCCTCCAGCATCTGTCCATGAGGATATGATTGATCTCCTTCATCACACCATCAGTATTGGAGTACCATGTCCAACGATGCGGCTCAGGGCGCTTGAACCAGGATCCAGTGATCTGCAGTCACGGTCGCCAGACCCATGGATACCAACACAATCCTCCTCTAGCCTTTTTAGGGCCAGTGGTTGCATTGAAGTCACCCATGACCAGAGGAGTGTCAACTCACGGGCACCCATCAACCACCAAGTGAAGTTGCAAATGAAATGTCTCCCTCACCGAAACATCACTCACCTTGGCCTATAAAATTCTCATTTGATACAAAATGTATGGTTCTCATCCCAAAACATGCCAAATACTATATGGATGGACAAGGATTTGGGGGAAATTGGGTAACCTAATGTAACTAAACCTGGAAAATACTCATTAATGGTGATAATAATGATAACACATTGTTTGCCTGTCTCAGTTACTTGCATTGGGAACACCTGAAACTGAAAATGCAACTTTGGCATAAACAGTATTGTTGAAGAAATTATTTTTTTAGGAAAAACTGTAGTGAATTTAACATATCACCTGCTACAGATTTATTTTGAAATTCTAGAGAGTTGTATAATTAAATCAAAGAATTTCCATCTGAGTAACAAATTGCCCACATTCAGGCTTATTATTAGATACTCCTGTAACTGAAAAAATAGCTTTGGCGTAAACAGTGAGTTTTAAGAAATTGATATATTTTAGTGAAATTCCTGGACCCCGTAAATGATTGACTCCTGCCTTGTGTTCTAACCACAAGCAAAAATAGGGTTTCATGCATTTCACATGGTTATAAATATGTTTTCTTAAGTAGTTTCAATGTGACATATCTGTGCATTCATTACACTTATTTACTGCCATAATGTCTCATGGGTCAGTATTTCAGGCCTGTCTATGAGCTGTGTGCCAATCAAAATGAAGCACAGTAACAGAGCACTGCTTGCTTGGCACCTGCCTAGACACTCTGGGCAGCAAAGCAAATGAAATATCCTGGGCACAATACAAAAACTACACATTCGGTTAGCTTCGCCATATGGCAAAAGAGTATACCTGAGGACCTCTGTCCAACCCTCTGCTGCACACATTGCTCTTTCTTTAATTAGTGACGTACTGTGCTATGAAGCATGGAGACCTGGTTTTTAATTTCGTGATTTTACAGATATAAGAACTGTATTGTAGTTATGTGAGTTATGACATGAGATCCAAAATAAATGTTGGAGTGCTAGCCATGTTGTCCCATTTAATAAAAGAATCAAGTGCAACTGAAATAGCATTTGGTGGCATGAACAAACAAAAATATAGGGTGACAATCCCTTTTTAATCAGTAGGCCAGGTCCTGGCTGAGCTTACATCAAAATGAGACGCCACCTTCTGGGAGCACCTTAAATTTAAAGTCCTCCAACTGGAAAGGGCGGAGTCACTTGCCCTGTTGTCGATGCTGTGGGAAGAGAAAGAAATGATTTTGTTAGCAACAGCACCCCCTCTCATCCTGGGGTTGTATTTCTTACCATGGATGTGCTATGAAGGTAACACTCTGATGCATATATGTGCCAGTGTATAATCACTTTTTGTGCCTCTCTGATGCTGAAGCACAAAGATACAGTTTGTGTCACCCACCCACCATGTGCTGTGTGGTCCATTTTCCATAGACGCTTAACTGCACTCACTGTGGACAGTCATATCTTAAGCTTTTTATTTTTTTGCTTAATATAAATGACATTAGAATATGTTACATACACATATATGGAGATGAAAGCATTCCTTAAGTAAAGTCCAATTCTAAATATTCTGTTTTGCTAAAAATGTGTTCCAAAGAAATATGGACTGTTCTGAAGTTAGCTTTTACAGGTACTGCACATGAGACAATAGAAACAAAGAACAGTAGCTTTAGTGGGTAATAAAAGGGAATGTCTTTAATAAATCAAAGAACAAAAGGTTTGCAGTTAAGACAGGAACACCACAGGGAGCTTTTGTGAGATGGCAAAAATGCAAGGAGGAAGACAATAATGCAGATAAAGGAAATGAAACACTGGAAGTGGAAGAATGCATTCTGAGAATTAGTTTCAAGTTTCGAAAAAGGCAGTCTGGGTAAAAAAATGAAAATGTAGTGTGATTTATAGTGTGAAGTGCAACTCTTTACAGTTTTATGAGCCTGAATACAAAGCATTCTCTTGGAGCACACAATTGACTGATGTTCCTCTGTTGGGAAAAAAGGCTGAAAGGCTGTCTGTTGATAAAAGGTGCAACTGCTGTGAATTTTGAACAAATCTTCTTCGGGTTTATGCCACAAAATTCAGATGCTAAAAAATCACCATAGCTGCCCACTTCTGTTGAAATGACATTTACTAAGGGTCTTTCTATATACAAAAATATGCTCTATATAGATCAACAAATCTTGAACTCACTTTGTGAAGGAGCTGCCTGGCAAGAGGCAAGGGCACCTCTAGGAAGTGAAAGGGCCAGTGTATGAAGGAAAGGGGGGTGCCAGCAGAACAGAAGGTTGGTGTCCTAGGAAAAAATAAATTTCCCAAGGTTGCTACTGGGCAGGTGATCAAGAGAGATGTCAGAAAACTCTAACCTGTCACAAAGCACACATGTCCAAATGGAAATAAACTGGACTGTGCTGACTCTTTATGTGTTATTACATTGCATCTTTGTGACTTTTTCAAGGGACTTATTTATATAGTACAGTGGAACCTCGGTTCACGAACACCTCGGTACACGAACAACTCGGTTTATGACCAAAAAGTTCGTCAAAATTTTTGCCTCGGTTCATGACCACACACTCGGTATACGAACAAGCCAGTTTCCCTTTCGGTTTGTGCACACTGATGATTTCCGCATGTGTTGCATTGTTCTCGGTCAGACATGAACTGCTGAACTGCTGCAATGTAAGAGAGAGAGAGAGAGAGAGCAGGCAGGCTCGTGTGCTGATGAGAGAGAGAGAGAGAGCAGGCAGGCTCGTGTGCTGATGAGAGAGAGAGAGAGAGAGCAGGCAGGCTCATGTGCTGATGAGAGAGAGAGAGCAGGCAGGCTCGTGTGCTGATGAGAGAGAGCGAGAGAGCAGGCAGGCTCGTGTGCTGATGAGAGAGAGAGAGAGCGAGAGAGCAGGCAGGCTTGTGTGCTGATGAGAGAGAGAGAGAGAGCAGGCAGGCTCGTGTGCTGATGAGAGAGAGAGAGAGCAGGCAGGCTCATGTGCTGATGAGAGAGAGAGAGAGAGCAGGCAGGCTCGTGTGCTGATGAGAGAGAGAGAGAGAGAGCTTGCAGGCTCGTGTGCTGATGAGACAGAGAGAGAAAGAGAGCAGGCAGGCTCACGTGCTGGAGAGAGAGAGAGAGAGCAGGCAGGCTCGCGTGCTAGAGAGAGAGAGAGAGAGAGCGCGTGCAGCTGAGAGCGAGCCTATACGTGCAGCTGAGCAGGGAGCCTGGGTGTTTGTCAGTGTTATTCAATGTTTTTACATTAGTTTACTATTACACTGTGCATTCTATGGTGTAATTAACTATATTTGTGCTTAAAAATATTTTTAAAAATATATTTACATACAGCTCGTACAGTCTGGAACGGATTAATTGTATTTACATACAATCCTATGGGGGAAATTGCTTCGGTTCACGACCAATTCGGTTTACGACCAGAGGGTTGGAACGAATTATGGTCGTGAACCGAGGTTCCACTGTACTTAGGTTTTGAAACATGTAGATATCCGTTATACTTCAGTTTTCTACTTTTTTCTTAATATGGGATTAGTTGATTTATTTAATCATTATGTTTTGGAAAACCCACCACCCCATATTGCTTATTTAGTGCCTGTTGTAAGGGAACATGTCCCAGAATTTCAATTCCCTGGTGCAATTTTTTGCAGCGCTATTTCAACCTTCATGTCTTTCTTTCTGTAAGTCTGTGGATGCCTCTCTAGACAAATCTCTTGCTTTTTAGTTGGTGTTGAATCTCTGGTAGTATGGAATCTAGCTTTGTGTTTTCAACAAATAACCTTGATTAAAATTTGTATTCTTAATACAGTATTTCTGATATTGACCTTGGAAAGGTTCCTTATACAGTTCTTAACTTGCCTTTGTGCTCTGTCAGTTTTTTCATCTGTGGTAGCACATTAAGAAAGAGGGAAGCATGGGAACTGCCTTGGACAAAAAACATTTAAAGGCTGATGAGATGAAAGGCTGCTAGATAGAATTCTAGCCAGACAAGGGCTACCTCTGACCACAAAACTAGTTGTGTGACTTGGCCAAACTGACTCTGGTAGGCGTGCACTAGGTTGCCCCAGAAGTATTTATGGAATGGAGGCACTCTGGTTGAACGATGAATATGAGGAATATGAGAAAGAAACAAAATGAAGATGTCAAGGGAGTAGTTTAGTGTGGTATCTTGAAGGTATGCAGATGAATAAGCCACCCAACTTGAAAGGGAAGGCAAATATCATAAAAAGAAGAAGGGGACAACTTGGTCATTATTCTTTTCTACTTCATTTGAGCTAGTTTTGTATTAATTAAAATGAACAGACCGATTTTAATATGTTTTGATTCCTTTGTATTATTTCTAGTATAGAATAAAGAAACAGTGTTACCTTTTTTAATTACATTATTAATTTACTGTTGTTAACTTCAGTTATGAACAAAGCACACTATATAATAACTACATATATAGTATGAAAAAAGAAGAGTAATGTTGAAACATAAATAGAAACATATCATGCATTTACACAAAAATATCGCTATATATTTAAACGTTTGGTTTTACATTCAAATTTCAACTGTTCACACTCTGAAAAGGATAACTTTGTTGGAAAATTATGACATATTGAAACAATATATTATATTTCAAAGAATTTACCCCTCAAAAATCCTAGGGAATGGTGGGAAAGGGTCCTTTCAATCGGCATCCCAGAAAAGGAGTAGAACTCAGCCATACAATGAATACGGGCTAGTCCTATATGCACCGAACATTCCATAATTCAACTAAAGGACTTTCACCGATCACACTTATTTCATTTAAACTTGTCCAAAATGTACCCAGGTCAAGACACAACCTTCAAGCGCTACTATCTAGCTCCAGACCCTGTTCTGTTTTGGGAATGAACTAAATTAGCATCATTTTGGACAAAAATGTTTACATACATCTCAGACAGCCTCAATGTTACAATCATTCCTAATCCATTAATGTTGATATTTGGTGTACTCCAGGATAATAATCAAGTAAATATTGACATGTTGACTCAAACTGACTATACCACTCTACTAGCACACAGACTTATCTTGCTTAACTAGAAGAATTCCAACCAACGTTAACCTTAGTGGGAAAAGTGACATTCTATACATAATCCAAAATTAGGGAAAATATAATTTTCTTTTAGAGAATATGTCCAAAACTTTTTTTTAAAACATGGCAAGAATTCATTAGTGTTATTTAAGAATAAGCATACTGAGCCTACAATTGATTCTCTCAGGTTACTAATCATTTTATCATATTTTAAAAATGTTTTTGTATTTTTTTTTTGCTCATGTCTCTGTTTTTTCTTTCACTTGGGTGGGCGTTGAATTCTTTTTGTTTTGCTTTTTTTCATTCTTTTGATTTTGCCTTCATGTTGAAGTAAATGGCTATATTTGTTTAGGTTATTGTTACTTGGTTGAGAAGCAGGCAACTGTAATGTTCTGATTTTTGAGAAATAAAACAATATGTAAAAAAAGGAAAATGATGACAGCTTAATTTGGATAGAAGATAAATGAAAACAGGCCCATTTGATAATGTGTATACTCCAAGTAAGACCAAATGACACCACTGACAGAGAATACAAAGAAAAGGGAAAGACTTAGCAATGGAAAAACTACAATATAAGAGAATGATATGATATTGATATGAGAAACACACAGCCTCAACACAGAATTAGTAAATTGTAATTAAACCTCAGAGTCTTGTTTGTCAAACTGACTACTCATTAAAATCTTTACGAAGATTTTATTGATTGATGAAAAGCGCCGGCCTTTTTATTTTACGAGTGATGTATGAGAGACTTATTTTTTACTTTTTTTAACTTAATATAAGTGCGTTTTTTAAAAAGTATTTTTATATATATACTAGCAAAATACCCGCGCTTCGCAGCGGAGAAGTAGTGTGTTAAAGAGGTTATGTAAACATACATATACATATACATATATACATATATATACATATCTACATATACACATATCTACATATACATATATATATACATACTGTATATACATATATATATATACATATACACATCCACATATATATACATATATATATATATATATATATATATATACATATGAACATATATATACACATACATATACACACATACATAAAAACACACATACTGTATACATATATACATATACACATACATACGTAGTGCGTTGTAACACGGGCTGTGATTGTTACATGGGAGGGAAACGATAAATCACAGCTTCCCGCTTTCTAATCGGGCCTGTGATTGGTGCTTTGACTGATGCCCAGATCCCACAGTATCTCCCCTTAGGAGAGGCGTTAGGCAAGTGTAATTGAATAGTGGTGCTGCAAGTTTACCTTTACACCTGTTTTTAAGGCTTATTGACTGAAAGGGGCTTTCATGAAAAAGTTAGGGCTTTGCTACAGGATACACCCTCCACAAGTTAAGGAAGTAAAAATAAAGGTATATATTTCTGTTTTATTTAAACCTTTTAAGTTTGTATGCGGGCGGCATGGTGGCGCAGTGAAAGGTGCCAGTTAGGAGACCCGGGTTCGCTTCCCTGCGTGGAGTTTGAATGTTCTCCCCGAGTCTGTCTGGGTTTCCTCCGGGTACTCCGGTTTCCTCCCACAGTCCAAAGACATGCAGGTTAGGTGCATTGGTGATTCTAAATTGTCCCTGGTGTGTGGGTGTGTGTGGGTGTGTGCGCCCTGAGGTGGGCTGGCACCTTGCCCGGGGTTTGTTTCCTGTCTTGTGCCCTGTGTTGCAAGGGATTGGCTCCTGTATTTAGGATATAGCGGGTTGGATAATGGATGGATGGACATTTGTATGCATAGCCCCATTTGCCCGTTTTCATTTTTTTTCTTTCTTCAGTAATATTTCAGGAAACCCGGAGCTTGTCAGTTCAAATCCTGGTACTGACAGCACTGTGTGACCCTGAGGAAGTCACTTCACCTGCCTGTGCTGCAAGAAACAAAAGTAATGTAACAAATTGTACCTCAGATGTTGCAAGTTGCTGGAATAAAGGCATAAGTAAAATAGATAAATATGTATTATACACATAGGAACTATTCATTTATTTTCAGTTAAGTCATCTGCAGCAAACCTTTATAAATGAGGGTTTCTCCTTTTTAGATAGTGCAAACTGTTTCTTCTTCATTGAGGTTTTCTCTTGGAGAGCTTTTTTCATTTCATTGAAAATTAAAGCAGCAGCTGCCAAAATATGTAGCTTTCTTATTAATTTTTCAACATTGTGTAAAATAACTTTATAAAGTAACATAAAAGGTTTAAATCCTTTTACACTAAAATATTACTAAAGAGATACAAAAAAAGTAAAATGCATATGTTGTTTTTCTTTAAGGAGATTAAATATTACTGAAGAAAGAAAAAAAAAACTAAAACAGCCAAATGGGGCTATGCATACCAACTTAAAAGGTTTAAATAAAACAGAAATACAGTCATCCCTCACCTATCGCGGGGGTTACGTTCCAGAGCCCCCCGCGATAAGTGAAAATCAGTGAAGTACAGACCTATATTTATTTTATTATTTATATATATTTTAAGGCTTTATAAACCCTTCCCACACTCTTATAAACCTTCCTGTCTCTCTTTTTAACCTTTCCCACACTCTTATAAACACTTCCTATGCTCTTAAACACTTTCTACACTCTTAACACCGCAGAGCAACACTACACGCAGCGATCAGACGTTGATGTGTCTGCCACTCGCTTTGTGAAGAGGGGGGCAGGTGAACACACATTAAGCAGAGGTGGACTTTGTGCTGCTTCTGCCAAAATGCCTGCTTGTCGTTTGCGCGTTCTGAAGGAGGAGGAGGAGTGTGTGTGTGGGTGTGTGAGGGCTGAACGCACGTTCGCTCAAACCCCCCTCTCCGAGGTGCGGTACGCTCCTGCCATTTCGCGTTGTGAAGGGGTTGCGGGCTTGCTGAATGCACGCTAAGGAGAAGTGGACTTTGTGCTGCTTGTCGCTCTGCGTGTCAATAAGCCTGTACAGCAGCTGTTTTCCTGTCTCACTGCCTTGTCTTGCATGAACTTAAAATGTTTTATAATAGAGAGATGTTACTTATATCCTTAGTCCGACATCCACATATCATATGTGTTAACAAAGTGTGTTTTCTAAGTTTACATGTGTTTAAAGCTTGTGGGATGGGTATTTTAAGGCTTAAACTATAAAAATGTTTATTTATATGGTCTTTCTATATCGCGGATTTTGACCTATCACTGATGGGTCTAGAACTAACTTCTGCGATAGGCGTTTCACGTGATTACGTAAGAGGCGTGATGACGCGATAGTCGACTCCGCCCCCGTCCATTACAGTATATGGACAAAAAATAGGTTCCAGTTATGACCGTTACGCTTTGAATTTCGAAATGAAACCTGCCTAACTTTTGTAAGTAAGCTGTAAGGAATGAGCCTGCCAAATTTCAGCCTTCCACCTACACGGGAAGTTGGAGAATTAGTGATGAGTCAGTCAGTCAGTCAGTCAGTCAGTCAGTCAGTGAGGGCTTTGCCTTTTATTAGTATAGATAAGTTTCTGCACTAATCTGCTGGGTTAACAATAAAAATAAAGTCAAAGAAAGTAGTGGACTAACTGAGGTTCGGAAAATCCTTGGAGAGATGGATTTTGGTTATAATTATTAATGCTCACTTGTAATTGTGTTGGTATTTTTAGAATTTCAATATTGTGAGGCTGAATTTGAAATAATAGATTAAGGGATTAAAACTGATTATGTAGGCAGGTGGTAGAACAACCAGAGTTCTGCTTAATCAAGTAATCATTTATTACATGTACTAGCTGTGCTACCTTTTGTAAAATAATAGGCACAAAAGATCATAAATATTTGAGGCACCGAAGTTATCCCTGTATGTTATGATTTCGAAAATACGTTTGAAAAAATAAAAAATAATAGGTCTTTTTAAGATGGTTGTCAGATCTTGAATGCCCTCAAAATGGTGATGGAGACAGTTTTAAAGGTGACACAGAGGAACAGATGGGTTCAGTAGACCACAGACTGGACGTGACATCATCAGAGGCTGGTCTGTAAATCATTCTTTCTGCAGAGAGGTAGAAGAGAGGTATTAGATGACAGTGCCAACCCTTGGTTCGTAGGATAATTACCATCAATTGAGTCCAGAGGTTGTCGCCCAATTGCCTGTGTGTAGCACCATCTAACTTGGATTTAAATCAAAGTAATCAATGGAGACTTCACCATTAATGTTTGCTGTGTGCCATCTACTGGAATGTCAATGTCAATTTATTTATATAGCACATTTAAAACAACATAGTAATGCTGTGGCCAAAGTGCTTTACAATAATAGAATTGTGCTGTTCTAGTTAAGGGTTGAACCAGGAGAGGCTTAAGATTAGCACCATCTAGTGGTGAAATTAAACATTCCTATACTTGAGGAACAGCCTGTCGCTGGGCGATGATGTCATAAAGCTGTGCCCCAGAGAGTAAAAACAAAACAGAGAGCACATGTTTGTCTCACTTCCTGCTTTGAACGTTCAGTTTGGCTTTAAAGGCATTGTCGGTATATAGAAATGTTTATAGAAGTTTAATTCTCTGTTTTTGATGCATGTTTGTGAATCTGTTTATTATTTAAAGAAGTATTTTAAAGGTTCTAGCAACTTTCCGCTGTTATAAGTTTTTCACTGCACTATAAAATTACTTGTGAGCGTACCTTTTTCAGACTTTATTAACAGCTTTGCCAGTGCGCATAGATAACGTGTCATTCAAGTGAAGTTATTTATTTATTTTTTATATGTTTGTAAGAATAAGTAATTCTCACATTATTGTATTTACGATTTATTTGTAGTTTTACCCTATTCCAACTGGCTTCAGTAAAGAAAGCAAACAGAAAACTCTTGTCTGTGTGGTCATTGGAAGGGAGTTTATCTGACTGTCGACTCAGGCAGGGCGCTTGAGGCAGAGGGCAGGACAAGAATAAAAGAAAAACAAAACAATTAAAACAAAACATAAATAGAAATAAAATATATGAACATAAAATAAAATACGTAATAAATAGAAGTAATGTTATTTAATCACAAAGAGGAAACCATCAGTATTACTGAAGGTCATGGAATGCAAGTGAATAGAAATGAGTCTTTAATTTTGTTTTGAACAGTTCAATTGTAGATGGTAAAGAGTTCCACAGGCGAGGAGCAGCAGCTGCAAAAGCCCTGTCCCCCTTGGTTTTACACTTGGTATGAGGGACAACCAGAGACAGCTGACCAGAGGATCTAAGCACTCTAGATGGCTGATGTAAAACACACAATTCAGATAAATAGGCAGGAGCAAGCCCATGTAAAGATTTAAAAACTAGCACAGGATTTTAAAATCAATTCGAAAACTGACAGGCAGCCAGTGTAAAGAAGCTAAAATAGGACAGACAGAGTCATACTTTCTTGAACCAACCAGAAGGCGAGCAGCAGCATTTTGGACCAACTGTAACCTGTGTATCAGGGATTTATTAATCCCAGAATACAGCAAGTTGCAGAAATCGAGGCGAGAAAAAAATAAATGCATGAGTAGCTATCTCAAGATCCCTAGAAGATAAAAAAGGCTTTATCTTACCTAATAGACGAAGTTGGAAAAAGCAACTCTTGACTACAGAATTTACTTGTTTCTCAAAAGAGAGGTTACTGTCAAAGATAACACAAAGATTGCGGACTTGAGGTTTGGAAAAGACAGAGAAAGAGCTGAGAAGTCCAAGACCAATTTGGGCTTTAACTGATGGACTCACAATAAGCACACTCCGTTTTATTTTGATTTAGATCAAGAAAATTATTAGCCATCCAGGATCTTAGTTCAGACAGACAGTTGTGGAGTTGATTTGTTGTAGAGTTGCAGACAGGAATATAAACCTGAGTATCATCAGCATAGCAGTGAAAAGAAATGTTAAATTTCCTAAAAATCGCTCCAATAGGGTGAAGGTATATAGAGAATAAAATAGGACCCAAAATGGATCCCTGAGGAACACCATATTTAAGAGGTGCAGTAGATGAAGAAGAGGAATTAAAAGTCACTGAAAAGTGTCTACCAGTTAAATATGACCTGAACCAGTTAAGAGCAGCCCCTTTAAGCCCAACAAGATGTTCAAGCCGCAACAGCAATATCTCATGGTCAGTAGTGTCAAAGGCAGCGGACAGGTCAAGGAGGAGAAGGACTGCCGCATTACCTGAGTCAGTAATAAGAGAGATGTCGTTGAACACTTTCAGGAGTGCCGTTTCAACACTCTGATAACGCCTGAAGCCAGATTGGTAGATCTCAAATAAATTATTGGAGTTAAGGTGATCAACCAATTGATTATAAATAATCCTTTCTAGAATTTTAGCCAGAAATGGCAGTTGGGAAATTGGACGAAAATTGGCTAAAACTCCAGGATCTAATTCTGCCTTTTTAAGACGGGGACGGACTGCAGCATTTTTAAAAAATGAAGGCACATCCCCCAAACTAATAGAATCATTTATAATGGCTAGTAAGGGTGGGCCCAACACATCAAAGGCTTCCACTAAGAGACATGGTGGTACAATATCCAGAGGACTGGGGGCTGGTTTAAGGGTGTCAATAGTTCTGTTTAGCTGTGAAAGTGAGACTAGATCAAAGGATTCTAAGACAATGTCATGATTAACAGTAGATAGATAGATAGATACTTTATTAATCCCAAGGGGAAATTCACAGTTCATAGCCCATTTGAACAATGCCATGGCGGATAGTATCGATTTTGCTGACAAAGAATGAAAGAAACTGGTCACATGAATGAACAGTGCTATATAATCCCATCGCAGAGTGTGGGTGAATGGCCGCATTAATTGAATTAAATAAGATCCTAGGATTCTTTGAGTGACGGGATACTAAATCGGCAAAGAAGTTTTGTTTCGTTATCTTAACTTCAGCCTGGAAATTGAAAAGAGAAGTCCTAAAAATCTGTTTAGAGACAATCGGTCCATCTTTTTTTCAACGCCGTTCAGCAGTTCGACAGGCGCGGCGCAGTGATCGCGTAGTTTCATTTAGCCAGGGAGCAGGTCTGCCCTTATTACTTCGTATCTTGGGCGGTGCAATTGAGTCTAAAATCATTTTATAAGAAGAATTACATTTTACGACAGAATCATCGATACCATTATTTTGGTCATGCACATAAAGACTAGAGAAAATGGTTTTAAAATCAGATATAATAGAAGAATTTAAAAAGTGTGAGCAGTGTGGGGGACAGCTATTAGTCGGGACATCAACAGTAATATTCAGATCTATCATTATAGAAAAGTGATCAGTAAAAGAAACATCACATAAATCAATATTATTCAGGATTCATGATTCATATGCTGTATAAAATCAAATGAGTACAATAGTGATAAAAAGTCATTGACCAAAGGTTTCGATTGACAACAAACGTGATTGTTGAAATCACCAACAATAAATACTTTATTATGAGAGAGGGTGATATCAGCCAAGAGATCAGAGAATTCAGAGATGAAAGTATCATTAATTACAGGAGGTCTATAAACCACAGCAAACAGCAGAGAAGGGGAGCTGCACACTTCGAAAAGTTGAAGTTCGAAGCTACTAAACGGAACCCTTGTAAGGCTCCGACACAAAAACATACTTTTAAAAATAGTGGCAATGCCCCCACTTCCACGACGAGTCAGGCGAGGAGAGTTTAAAAATGAATAACCTGGTGGAGTCATGTCAGTAAAACAAGAAGATTCACCATTTAAAATCCAAGTCTCAGTGATGAAGAAGCAATCCAGATTATTTGAGGTAATAAAGTCTTGCAGAATAAAAGTTTTATTAGACACTGATCTCACGTTCAAGAGAGCAGCCTTGATAGAAGTAGAAGAGCTCGTTGCAGGATGAGCACGGGTGAGCGTGCGAAGATTAGCAGTGTTTACTACTCGATTGCAGGCCCTGGAAAAGTAATGCTGTCTTGAAATGGAGAAATTAAATCTGGTGTCCAGCGCCCATGAACCAGTGATGGAGTCCTGAGTAGGAGAAGATGGGTCATAGACGACTTGCAGGCATCGGGAATCAAAGCTCTGGGACTTAAGTCGGCGTTGTTTAACAGCAATTCCGGCTCTTTTCCCACGACGGCGGTGGGTGCGTTTGCGTCTCCGAGGGGCATTCAACTCACTGATACAGGTGAACACCGGCGTCCAGGTGAAGAAGTCAGGAGATGAATAAAACAAAGGTGGAGGATCACAAAAAATCCAATCAGGAGATGAAAATTGAGAGGAATGCAAGCCAGAAAATATGTTTAGTAAAGATCATAGGACAGTGGCTGTTGGGATAAACTAAAACATAAAAAAAAAGTTAAAACATAGACTAGAGAGATGAGCAGACGGCCAGCCACACCAGTCGGCGCCATCTTCCCTTTGCAATGCATTTTGTAATGCATTTAGAAATCAAGTACATTGCATTTGTCATTCCAACAGATAACAAAACACAAACATTTGCAGTTATAAAATGCATTACTACAAATTTTTGTGTTACACCATCTTTTGGAATGAGAAAGGCAATACATATTTCTCTGTTTTATGCAATTTGCTATGGGATTCGTAAAAGCGGTATTACTGTTTGCGATGTGTCATCTTTTGGAATGACAAATGCAATGTATTTTATTACTACAAATGTTTGTGATGCACAGTCTATTGGAATGACAGAGACTCTGTAACTGAAAAACACAGACAGTTATTGTTTTATTAAGATGGTTTATATAATTTAAAGTAGACAATTACAGTAATCTCTAAATCAACAGTATCCAAAATGTATGGCCTTGTGTGCTAACCTGTATTTAATAAGAGGGCCCAAGGCCTAGTAGACAGGGATTTACTGTTGTCTGTTGTTGTGATTCTATCCATCTGTGTATTTAGTTGTTCTAGATATTGATCTGCACATCAGCACAAAATATGTTTATAGGGTCATTATTGTCACATGAATATGATGAAATTCTTATTTTCAGGTGCTAACCAACATGCAACATGTTGCCACTTTTCAAGGCCATTATTACTGATTATTACTATGTTACCTCAAAAATTCTTACTTGAAAAATTTCAGAACATATCCACTGACTTTTTTTTTCCTTCCCTTAGGTGATAACAGTTGATCAAACTTTATTAAAGTAAACAATTGACAGTGTATTCAGTAAAAGAGATAAGAATACTGCATACACAAATATATGCTGAAAGGAAAAAGTTAACAAAATGCTGTTATCTCTCACCTTCACCAGATCTACTATAAGGGTGACTAGGGTGGACAACCTGGGGCCCACCTCACAAAGGGGACTTAGCATATGCAAGGAGAAAAAATGCCTAATAACAGAAAAAAACGAAGTTTTCACTGACAGGCTTTCACAACTACTCACTATCCAGCAGCCATCACTAGATTAGTTTGAACCTAACAATTATACATCTATTACATTGTACCAAAATAAAACTTTTTAAAAGAAAATACGATTGTTTAGGGCAAATAGAAGTTGTTTTGGCAGCTTTAGCAGCAATGTGCAGTACAATAGCACCAATACAGATATGAATAACAATGTGGAAGACAACAAAACCACTGAAGGACATAAGATGCACCAAACAAAGCCAAACCTTAAAGAAGGAATACCAATATGGTCTTGTACTATATTTCTTTTGGTGCAGAAATTTGAACCCAAAATGCTCATTTTATGCAATATTACTTTTTGCCACAAATTGGTACAGGTCATTTAAAAATGTTTAAATGATATTCATTAACTGCTGTCATGTATGCTCACCAGAGGGTTGCCCTCCAGGCTCATATAAGGTATGTGGTACCACCCCATACAGTCTTGTCTTCTTTAACCCTCACAGTGATGAGAATGCGCCACTTGATGGCAGCAGAGCCAAAGAAGCCCCGCCCATTCTGTTCAGCCCCATATCAAAGGGAAGGTCCCCAGAAGAGGTGGCGTCTCATTTGGACCTGCTGAGCCTGACTGTTAGGAATGACTCCAAACCATAATTACCAGAAAACACTCATAGAGGCCGATAAGAGTCCATTGCCTGTGCTGTTTGCATGCACCATCGTCTGTCTGTTCTTTTTGTTTTTGTTTGAAATTAAACAGGGTTTTCCCAGTTGACACCCCAGCTATTTTCACTCTTGCTTTCTCACTTGCTCCCCCCTTCACTACACTATCAGAAGAAAGTTAGTTTTTCACAAAATGTGATCTTGCACTCATCATTCATTTTATTAACTCTTTTAGGGTGGATGTCGACTTTTGTCGACAGGAGGGGTTAAGGGCGAATGTCGACAAAAGTCGACATCCAGGGATAGAGGGCGACAATCAGCTGTTAATGACGACAAAACTCACTGTCACATTGCAGGCATTCCCTCTGTGCTCGGAGGAATGCTAGACTCGTTGACTCGACAACTAATCCTTGCGTGTGCGTGAGTTGCGAAGTGTAAACAATGGCAAGATGGCATCGACATGTTACAAGGGAGAGAAGAGAGTGCAGAAAAGAAAACACTCGGCAGACAATGTTTTGCGCATTATCGCGGAGTCGGACTGTGATTTTTCAGAATCGGATTTTATTGACAGTGATCAGGAGATCGAACAAGAGAGTGAGAAGCTGGCATCAGCTGATCGGACACCAGCCGATGCCGTGCCAGCTGATCCGCTGCCAGCTGAATGCATTCGCGCAGCCGATGCATCTGCGGCAAGGTTCGCGTGGGAGGAATACACAGACATTGATCCGTGGGCTACCGGACTTCACAAGATGGCATGGCTTGCTGTTGGACACGACAGATCACCAGCTGCTGAACTACTTCAGGCTGCTCTCTCCTGATGCTGCTTTTCAGCTACTGTCAGACGAGACAAACAGGTAGGCAGAGAAATTTTTTGAATCGCAGGCTGCACTTGCATCGCATTCTCGTTTTTCAAAGTGGAAACCCACAACAAAAGACAAGATGAAGCGCGCTGTGGCATTACAAATAGAGATGGGACAGAACTGGTGATATAACTTCAGGGAGCATTGGTCCAAACGTGCTTTGTCCCCTGGTGGCTTTGGACAGGTTATGCAGCGTGATGATAGGTACGTGATGCTGCAAAGTTTTATTCAGAAAACTTGGTGGCAGTGGCACGGCACGATGGCAAATGGGTGACTTGTCTCTCTACAGTACACACTAACAATATATGTGAGAAAGTGCAGCAACAGACAATTGAAAAGTAGGCACCATGCAATGTGGCAATGACTGAAATTGGCTGCTTTGAGCGAGATCAGGCTTTACAGGACTTTGCTGTGTAAAATGTATGTGATATGTATGTGAAATCATATAGTATGCAGGCTCATACAACATGCAAGACAGTAACATTTGTCAAAAGTAAATATTTTTTGTTGATTTCAATTGCTTTGTGTTCTTTTTTTAAAAAAAGTTAGTTTTTGGAAAAATATTCAGCCCTGGGAGAAAAGAAACAAAAAAAAAATTAGCCCTAAAAGAGTTAAATTCACTGTAATACAATTATGAAACAGAAAAGGACCGTTTTTTGGCGTTTGTTTTGTTTTTTCTATTTTAATGCCTATATTTGTAGTACTAGGGTGTTGTACCATGTTAGCCATTATGAATGTAGGAGAAAAGCCAAGCAAAATGACACCTTTTATTGGCTAACTAAAAAGATTACAATATGCAAGCTTTCGAGGCAACTCAGAAAACATCTTGCCTGAAGAAGGGGCCTGAGTTGCCTCGAAAGTTTGCATATTGTAATCTTTTTAGTTAGCCAATAAAAGGTGTCATTTTGCTTGGCTTTTCTCTAATGCCTGTATTTGAATTTGACATATGTGCTCTTCATAACGTCTAAGTATATAAAGGTAGAGAGATCAGGGATGAGTTTTGACAACCCTGGGGTCCATGGGGGGTACTTAATCAAGTTAGTCTCTCATCATCAGTCACTTCCTACTACTTTGCTGCTCCAATATCTTGTGACATATTATTGGGGCAAGTTAAAATATTTCATGATTGGTTAAATTTATTAGAACATGATCGCTGTAAAAAGGTCACATACAGTCAGAAGCCACTGAAAGACATTTTTCTACAAACTCTCCCAGCACAATTTCTGCCATCATTGCTGCTGTGTTGTAGCTGCTCTTGTAGCACTCTCCTGTAGAGTATTTGTGAGCCTTTAAGTTAAGTTGTAGAGACCTCCATGACCTGAGTTAAAACTTTATGGCTTGGGCTGTAATTTTAGTACTGTGGGTTGAAGTGTGTGGTCAAGGAATACAATGCAGAATTAAATAATCTCTTATACATCTGTTTTTCAATTTCCGCATAAACCTGAATTATTGTTTTTAAGCTTCAGTTTGCTGTTTTTAAACAGTGTTGAAAAGTCTGTTATTTGTCATTCTTAAACCCATTGAAATAACAAAAAGAAAAAGAGGCTACATTACTTTTCATTGTTGTTGATAAGAAAAGAAGCTACCCACCATCTGCTTGCTGTAATATATGTTTAAATCATCTGGAATATTATAGCAGTAAGAAACATACTCCAAATTTAACTCGCCATTCACAGACCCCTCTCAATACAACAACAACCAAAAAAAACATGGTTCCTGAAAAAATGTATTTTACTGAGCTTATAGTGTACTTGTTATGCCTGGCAGAAACGGGCAGATGAGAGAAATAATTGAAGGAACAGAAAATGGATGTAATAGGAATTGCAGTCTATAAACACACTGGGCATGAATCCAAAAGTACTACCAAACCTAGTATGCAAAGCCTAGAAAACAATATTATAGTAGCAAAATAAACACTAAATTTTATAACCATTTTTTCTCATTCTATCCCTACAAATACTTCTGAAGTCTTTTATTAATTTTGAGAGTTTTACCTGCAGTCTTGGATGTTATGTATAATGTGGCTTATAAAGCATCACTTTTGTTACAGTGCAAGAGCAATGTCTTGTGGAATGTGCTTCCTAGTAAGAGAATGTGACATTATGGCCATCAACTCACAAAATAGAGGTATCTATAAAAAATAAAATGGTGACACACAAACGACAAAATCAAATGAAATAAAAATGGATTCTACCAAAAGCAAAATTATGCAGGAAATAATAATCTTAAAAGATTCTCCATTAATTAAGATAATAAAAAAATGCATAAAAACACATAAGCCTAATCAGTACAATCCACCACACTATTGATAATCAGAGGCACAGATTACAGGGGGTGTGCCATGAAGGGCCCACCGTGATACTTTGCTGCATGGAGCCAAATTTCATTTTGTGCAGAGGCAGGATGAAACTAATAGAATGCTGGCAAGGCTGAGATTTAAAAAGTCCTGTGCAGCACTGTTTTTTTAATAGTTTTACTGCTTAGTTTTTAATTAGGGTAGCAAGATTTTCCTGGAACTAATATAGGATAGGGTGTCTGGTCACCCTTCCCTCATTTCATTAACTTTCCTTTTTCACGCCTCATCAGGTCATTTTTTAAACACTGTTAGCACATTTTGTGTCAAGGTTTCTCTGAATGTTACACTTTGTTTTCAAATAAGACAAACAACCATTCCATTTCTCTCCATAAAAAAAGTGTTTACCCTGCCAATTTTCTTTAAACCAGCACTTTTCAATGTTCCACTGGCTCCTTCTATTGCAGTCCATTTTCTGAATTTATGACATGTGTCAGGCAAAATGCTGATATACTGATTATTAGTGGGCTTTAAGACTATTCTAGTAAAAAATAATTATGCTCATGGTATTAAAAGCACCTAAAATATGTGTTAAAGGCTAAAGTATAACAAATTGACTTCTATGGAAAAAACATATGCAAGAAGTTAGTGGAAGCAGCTTGCATTTTTGTTCTTTGTGCAGAGGAAAGGACTCAAGTTCTCATGGGAGCACCGCTGTTGCAAATGGAAAACTGTTTACACATACAGTATATAGGATAACTAAAACTGAATTGTAGCCAATACCAAAGCAAGAGACAAAAATAATTTCTATTTTTTTTCCAAATATAATTTAATCTTATCAAAAATGTAAATGGTCTGTTAATATTTAAATACTTTAAAGAGTTCATTACCAAATATTTTTAAAATAATTATTTCAACTCAGTACAAAATTCAGCATTTATAGCTAAGTCCGAACCTTACCCACATCCTGTTGTATTTCACATCATGTCATTTCAACGCAGAAAAAGCATG
Source organism: Erpetoichthys calabaricus (assembly GCF_900747795.2). Taxonomy (NCBI): domain Eukaryota; kingdom Metazoa; phylum Chordata; class Cladistia; order Polypteriformes; family Polypteridae; genus Erpetoichthys; species Erpetoichthys calabaricus. Next base: position 110,745,054 of record NC_041400.2, on the reverse strand, counting down.
TTTGTACTTCTAATACACATGTTGCAACCAACAGGATATTTATTACTGATATACAGTGGATTAAGAAAGTGTTCCGACCTCTTCACTTTCTGCACACTTTATAGTGTTATAGAGGTAAGTTTAAATGGATACTTTTGCAGTTTTTGCCCATCCATGTACACTCAATAACCCATAACAACAAAATGAAAATGTGTTTTCAGAAATGTTATTTTGTATGCTTATTAAAAAACAAAAACTGAAACCTATCATCTATATACTGTAAGTATTCAGACCCTTAATTCAGTACTTTATAGAAATCCCCTTGGGGATAGATAGATAGATAGATAGATAGATAGATAGATAGATAGATAGATAGATAGATAGATAGATAGATAGATAGATAGATAGATAGATAGATAGATTGTGGCAGGCACAAACGTATAGTGAGGGTATACTGGGAACATTTGGCAGCAGCCCCCATTTGAGAGACCTTCAACTCACACCTCCAGATTAATTTCTCTTGCATCGCAATGCAGGCTGGGGACATTGAACACAAATTGGCCATTTTCTATGCCTACATTGCTAAGGTGGCTATGCAGAGCAAATTGTTGGTGTCTGTAGCAGCTGAAATCCCCAAACCTGGTGTTGCACACTAGCAATAAAGGAAGCCGTTAGGCGGAAGAAAGAGGTCTTCCAAGCTTGACTTGCCTGTGGGACATTGGTGGAAACTGACAGGTACCAACAGGCCAAAGGAAATGTGGCGATAGCAGTTGTTGAAGAAAACTCGGGCATGGAAATAGTTCAGAGATGCCATGGGAAATGACTTTTGGTCAGCCTCAAAGTGATTCTGGTAAATGATTGAGTGACTCCGGCAGGGAAAGCAGTGACATGCTATGTAGAGCAAGGATGGAGTGCTAATGACCTCTCCTAAGGATATAGCCAAGCAGTGGAAAGAGTACTTCAGGGAACTCTTGAATCCCACTGATATGTCAGGGGACTCAGGGGCACTGAACCATCACTGGAGCTGAGGTCACTGAGGTAGTTAAAAAAACTCCTTGGTGGCATGGCTCTGGGAGTGGATGATATTCAGTTGGTGTTCCTAAAGGCTCTGGATGTTGTTTGGCTAACATGCTCATTTACACTGCATGATTGTATGGAGGTTGGGGACAGTGCCTCCAGATTGACAAACATGTAGGGACTGATGGGTGAGCTCCAACTTTAGGGGGATTACACTACTTAGCCATCCTGGGAAGGTGTCAGAGTGCCAGAAATGATGGTCCTTCTGTTGATCAAACCCCAGGTTCAGGAGGAAAAATGTGGATTTTGTCGCAGTCATGAAATACCAGACTAACTCATTACCCTTATGAGAATTCTTGATGTTTCATGGGGGTACGTCTTACCAGTCTACATGTGATTTTTGGACATGAAAAAGACATGGGACCTTGTTCCTTTGGGGTGTCCTGTGGGTTGTGCTTCGTGAATTCCAGGCCTTTTTCCCTGGGCGTGTGAGACTCTGTGAGGCCTGCCATTTTTTCACCAATCCTGTTCATAATTTTAGTGGACAATGGGAGAATAGGTTTGAGCGATAGATGCTTGTGGATTACTAATAGTTACTGATCTACCCATGTAATGCAGAAAGCGTCTACAGTGGCTACACTGTCTACACTATGGTGTGTGGGCATTTTAGCTCTAGGTGCAGTAGTTTTGTTGTCTCACAGATTGCTGCAACTCAGTACACATAGGGGTATTCTATAATGTTATTATGATGATTCAAAAGTGATTTGTTCCAAATTCATAAAAAATTGCTACAGAGCATGATGCTGCATTGGCATGAAGCTCTGAAATTGGATCTGTCTCTTTATAAAATGGATTTGAATAAATGTCTACCAGCAGGAAACTAGAAGTTTTTCTTTTTCAAAAACTGGAAATTACTAATTACTTTTACTCACTCAAACACAATGACCTCAGTTGTTCTCTTTCTACTTTCTAAGGCGGAGTGGTGGCTCTGAGGCTAGGGATCTGCACTGGCAATCGGTTGCCGGTTCGAATCCCGTAAATGCCAATAGGGACTCTGCTCTGTTTGGCCCTTGAGCAAGGCCTTTAACCTGCAATTGCTGAGCGCTTTGAGTAGTGAGAAAAGCGCTATATAAATGTAAAGAATTATTATTATTATGATCAACAAGAGCAAATAGGCATGCATTATGAAAAAAAAAGTACTTCATTGTGTTTGTTTGTGGCTTGGCTATAGCACATATTTTGCCTTTTCTAATAACATGCTGCCACATTCACGTAAACCCAAGTGTCGATTGGTATTGTGACCTTGCAATGTAGGATGTGCATGTTTGAAGAAAGTGTCACCGGCTTTATAAAAGAAAAAATGTATGCCACTGTTTTGGTATATAGTAAGATCAGTTTATTTCAAATTTACGCTCTCATGTGCAGCGTACAGTTACAGTCCTATTGTAGTGACCCTCCATGTGGACAGAGGAGAAAAGAGGACGAGAATTGTGGAAATAAAAGAAAAATGGAAAGATATATTCTTCTTTAGGTTACAAAAAACATTAAAACAGGAATAGTGTCTTTAAGTGATGATACAGTAGGAAAAAAAAAATAAGCTATACCTATTCATAACTCTGACTGCCACTTTTGCCACTGATATAGCCACGGAGAATGGTCAGACTGCTTTGCTCTGGTGTTTCATTCGGCCCCAAAGCACATCATCTCACTATGGAGACTTGCGCACTTTGGTTTCTTTCAGTCCTGTTCATTACTCAATGACCTTCCAACTCCGGCAGTGTGCTCTGGATTCTATTTTTAACGCTTTCGTCTCTTTGCATAGAGAACCAGAAAGGCCCTCTCTTGTGAATGTCCTTGGTTGCAGGGAGCCCAGTGAGCTCAGCCTTTAGTTTCTTTCAGCGGTTTAATTTTGCATACCCTGAAATCCATTGGCATCTGACCTTTATACTGGCCAGTATCAAAAACAATTACTCAGTCAGACCCCCTTAAGGTTATAGACATGCTACTTCATAGCCAAGACACTACAGTATCTGTCCTCAAGGAGTGCTTGCATTGGAACCAAAATACTACCAGTACTCTGTTTAGTCAGTGTCTTGTTCTTCCTCCCAATTTCTTTTTTCTTTTACATGATAGAGTGGGAGGCTCCCTCTTAGAGGTCGGGTCACATGTTTATTAGTATATGATATTGAAGGAAGGGGGGATTTCCTTGAAGCATTGAGCGCTGCAGGCAACAGCTTGCTTCAAGCACTCGGAAGTCTGTGAGCACCACAGCAGTGTGGTACTATAAATGTACCTGTGCTCTACCTCTTCAAACTTTGTATGTGATGCACTGATGAGGCTGCCTTTTCAACTACAGTGCACTCCTGCTAAACTACTTGAAGCTAAGCGTGGGAATTTCAAGAACATCCTGCTGTGAATATGAGTGCCTGGCAGTTTTCTTGTGAGGCATGCAAGGTTAAAATAAAAAGTGACGGCTGCAGTTAGGCACTTTGAAAAAATTTCTGCATATATTTGAAGCCAGTCAACGATGTTTATTTATACCAACAATATGTCCGGCAATGGACCAAATCATCGACCAATTGGATTAGCCCTAGTTGGCTTCACTGGGAGGTGACCTTAAGTGCGCACTAGGGCTGTTTGCAGCCAAATGTAAATCGGGTGGGATGAGGATAAGCACCTCCAAAATCTGAAGTCATGGTTCTTAACTGAAAAATGGTGAAGTGCCCTTTCCAAGTAGGGGATTCATAAAAAATTTGAAAAATATAACATAATGATCAAAAGATTGAATAAGAGGTGAAAGGTGTTGCCAGAATGCAAACTAGTGCCAATACAAAGTACTAACTCAAAATCCTAAGGCAGAAGCTGATGTAGTAAAAAAAAATAGAAAATCCAAAAGCAGTACTTACAGACCATTTGACAGTTTAGGGGCCCTGTAACTAAAAGCTTGACCTCCCACTGTTACTTTATTAATCCTTGGAATCATAAGCAGACTGTCATCTTGAGATCTTAATGTGCACTTGGGTTTGCAAGTAATGATAAGTGCAGATAAATGAGCTGGACCTTGGCCATTTAAGGCTTTATACATTAAGAGTAGGATTTTGAAATTTGCCCTAAACTTAACCGGAAGCCAGTGTAAGGATTTAAGAACTGAAGTTATGTGTTCGTATTTTCTTGTTATTGCAATAATTCTTGCAGCAGCATTTTGGATTAACTGGAAGCTGTATAAAGAACAATCTGAACATCAAATAAACACTGTATTGCAGTAGTCAATCCTACTAGAAATAAATGCATGAATGAATTTCTCAGTATCTCACATATTTTGGAAAATGCCTTAATTTCCCAGCATTTTTAAGATGGAAGAAACATGCTTTGGACAATTTTGTAATGACATGCTACAGTCAAAGATAACTCCTAGATTGTGGACTGATTCAGTAAAATGAATGGTGATTCCAACTGAGTTAAATGATGACAAAATTTTTGTTGTGATCAGCATCATTCCTTCCAATAATTAACATCTCTGTTTTATCTCTCTTTGAAGACAAGTAGTTCTAATCCATCAACTCCTTTAATTCACTAACACAACTAATTAAAGACGTATAACTGGGTGTCATCTGCATACAAATGAAAATTAACATTATGTTTTCTAATGATTTTAGATCCTAGTGGAAGCATGTAAAGCGAAAGCAGTAAAGGTCCCAGTACTGAGTCTTGCGGGACACCATATCTCACTTTTTTGTACAACGATGGAGTACTGTCAGCATACTTTTGTGCGTACTGGAATCGATTTGATAAATAAGAACTAAACCAGGCAAGGAAATTACCTGTAAGCCCAACACAATTTTCCAGCCTGTGTAGTAAAATAGAATGGTCAATGGTGTTAAACACTGTGCTTAAGTCTAACAACATAATTACAGTGGTGTTTCTTTCATCAGAGGATATCAGAATGTCATTTACAACATGCGTTAGTGCCATTTCTGTACTATAACCAGTGCGGAAGACAGACTGGAATTTCTCAAATTTGTGATGTGTAAGGTGTGACTACTTTTTCAAGTATTTTAGAAATAAAGGGTACATTTGATATGTGTCTATAATTATTAAGAATGTTTGGGTCTAGGTCTGACTTTTTAAGTAATGGTTTGATGACTGACACTTTAGTGCATCAGGTACTGTGCCATGCAATAATGAACTATTGATAATGTTAAGAATAGACACTGCAAGAACATCCATTGCACTTTTTACTAGTTTTGTTGGCACCTGATCTAGGGAACAAGTTAAGACTTCTGTTCTGTTATATGATTAAAATTTCTGAAGTGTTGAATGCAATGTGAGACAGGGTCTGCCAAGCTAGTATGGGGTTTGCCCTGTGATGGTGAGATTTGGGATCTTATATTTTCAATTTTTTCATTAACTCTTTTAGGGCGGATGTCGACTTTTGTCGACAGGAGGGGTTGAGGGCGACAATCAGCTGCTAATGGTGACAAAACTCACTGTCACATCACAGGCATTCCCTCTGTGCTTGGAGGAATGCTAAACTCGTTGACTCGGCAACTAATCCTTGCGTGTGCGTGAGTTGCGAAATGTAAACAATGGCAAGATGGCATTGACATGTCACAAGGGAGCGAAGCGAGTGCAGAAAAGAAAAACTCGGCAGACAATGTTTTTCGCATTATCGTGGAGTCGGACTCTGATTTTTCAGAATCTGATTTTATTGACAGTGATCAGGAGATTGAACAAAAGAGTAAAAAGCCGGCATCAGCTGATCGGACACCAGCCGATGCCGCGCCAGCTGATCCGCTGCCAGCTGAGCGTATTCGCGTAGCCGATGCATCTACGGCAAGGTTCGCGTGGGAGGAATACATAGACATTGATCCGTGGGAGCCGAATTGGCTACCGTACTTCACAAGACGGCATGGCTTGCTGTTGGACATGACAGATCACCTGCTGCTGAACTACTTCAGGCTGCTCTCTACTGATGCTGCTTTTCAGCTACTGTCAGACGAGACAAACAGGTAAGCAGAGAAATTTTTTGAATCGCAGGCTGCGCTTGCATCGCATTCTCGTTTTTCAAAGTGGAAACCCACAACAAAAGATGAGATGAAGCCCGCTGTGGCATTACAAATAGAGATGGGACAGAACTGGTGATATAACTTCAGGGAGCATTGGTCCAAACGTGCTTTGTCCCCTGGTGGCTTTGGACAGGTTATGCAGCGTGATGATAGGTACATGATGCTGCAAAGTTTTATTCACTTCTGTAATAAACAGAAGCAAATCCCATGGGGTGAGCCAGGCTATAACGTCATGCATAAAGTTCAGCCCCTGCTTGACATTGTGGAACCAACATAGAAACAATTTTATCAGCCTGGCTGTGATTTGTCTGTGCATGAATCTATGATAAAATAAAAGGGACACCTTTTTTTCTGCAAATATATGCCAGACAAGCCCACAAAGTATGGCATAAAGGATTTTGTACTGGCAGAAGCAAACACTGGTTTCTGCCTGAAAGTAATTACATATACAGGAAAGTATTTCTTTCAAAGAGAGAACTGTCCCTTGATAAGTCAGGTTGTGCTGGAGCTGCTTCAGGGCTATGAACATTTGGGTCATGTTGTGTACATTTGGACAATTTTTATACCTGCCCAGAATTGTTCATGGAGCTACAGAGCAGAGGAATTGGAGCTTGTGGCACAGTGAGGGTGAACAGGAGACACATGGCTTCACAGTTGAAGCCAGACAGGCTGAAGATGAAAAGAGGTGACAATACGGTTTTCATGCGGGCAGAAAACTTGGTGGCAGTGGCATGGCACGATGGCAAACGGGTGACTTGTCTCTCTACAGTACACACTAACAGTATATGTGAGAAAGTGCAGCAACAGACAATTGAAAAGTAGGCACCAAAGCAACACATATTGTAAGGAATGCAATGTGGCAATGACTGAAATTGGCTGCTTTGAGTGAGATCAGACTTTGCTGTGTAAAATGTATGTGATATGTATGTGAAATCATAGAGTATGCAGGCTCATACAACATGCAAGACAGTAACATTTGTCAAAAGTAAATATTTTTTGTTGATTTCAATTGCTTTGTGTTCTTTTTTAAAAAAAAGTTAGTTTTTGGAAAAATATTCAGCCCTGGGAGAAAAGAAACAAAAAAAAAATTAGCCCTAAAAGAGTTAAAGAAGTTCATAAAGTCTGTACTGTTGAAATGTGTTTGTATTTTGCACTGTAGATGTGTATTCCCATTTGTTAATTTAGCCACTGTTTTAAACAATACACGAGGATTATTATTGTTATCTATTATTTTAGAATAGTAGTCAGAGGGAGCTTCAAAGAGAGCTTTGTTATATTTTTAACACTGTTTCTCCATGATATTTTAAAGACCTGCAGCTTTGTAGTTCTCCATCTGTGCTCCAGTTTTTCGATACTCTAATTTAAGAGCTTGAGTGTTTTCATTAAACCAGGGAGAGTTTCTATGTGCTTTGATCATTTTTGTTTTAGAGGGAGTCACTGCGTCAAAAGCCTCTCTCAAGGACATACTATGAATATGACCCTGGTGGTCTGTAGATTAGTACTACAATTGTGTTGGAGTAATATTTAAGTTGAATGTTTCAAAGGATGTGAAATCGCCTACATTTTTAAAGGCAATTTCCACTTTGTCACAATGAATTATTCCAAGGCCTCCTCCTCGACCAGTATGTCTAAATTTATAAAGAAATGTGTATCCATCTGGTGACACCTCAGCTAGGGGAACAGTGTCAGATTTACTAAGCCAGGTTTCAGTGAGAAGACACAGATCAGATTTTGTACGTAATATAATATCATTTACCAAAACAACTTATTTCCTAGAGAGTGATATATTTTTTGTTTTAATTTGAAGTAAGTTACTATTACAGGTGCCCTTGGTGGAGTGAGGTTAGGAGCATGTGCTGATATAGTGTGTTGCCGCACCCACCACATGATTAGGACCTGAGTGCAGCCATGCAATGAATGACACCTCAGCACCTCACTAGTTCAGGGGAAATGGAACAGTGTGAGGTTTTTTATGGTGGCTGGAGTGCCAATTCTGCCACCAACCCCAGGTTTTTCCCTGCAGGTTGGAGGGCCTACATGCAGGTTAATGTCACACCCAGGATGGAGCAATTGCAGGTTAAGGTCATTGCTGAAAGGCCCAATGAAGTAGAGTCACTTTTGGCACTTGAGCTGGCAATCTTCCAATTGCCAGTACAGATCCCTAGCCTCAGAGCCACAACTCTGCCCCATGGTGGAGGGTCTGGTTGTATCTGTTGGTCTAATTATACACCTTATTTTTTGGTTAGCAAGTAATTTAAGGTTTGCATCATGACTAAATTTATATGATGCCCAACAACAGGGATTATGGGTAACAGCTTCAGTATAGTAACAGGAGGGATAAACAACAGCCTGTGATTTAAGATAACATGACTGAGGCCTGGAAGGTGCTCTAATCAGTCAGCCAGGCAGTTTTGCTGCCATATTTTGGGATAATACAAAAGATCCCTTCCAATTAGGATGAAGACCTCTCTCTCTTGAAAAATCCAGGCCTTTCCCAAAAATCATCACAATTGTTCACAAAGGCTATGCTTTCATTTGCACACCAGGTTTCTTAGCCAGCAGCGAAGGGAATGCAATCTGCTATAAATTACATCCCCTCTATATAATCTTGGTAAGGGGCCGGATACAATTAAATTCTAACATTTTCTTTTAGCTTTGGTGCATAGAGAGATGAAGTTCCTCTTTAAAACCTCAGATTGCTGTAAATAAATATTTTTTTGTGCCGACATCCATAAATAAGGTAGATACTTCATCATTGGCGACATGGTCCAATTAGGCCTCTATGTCAGAAATCTTTGCTCATGGGAGGCATTTAACATTAACTGCTGGTTTAATATAGTTTGGAATTCTAACATTCGGCACTATGAAATCATAATTTTGAGCACTTTATTGTTCTGTGGATCCACAGACACTTTGTTCTGGGTCCAAATTGGTGACCTGTGTCCTGTGGGACAAAAGTTTGGCTTCTTAGACCCCCGTCTCACTGTTGCCCACTTGCCCTGTGGCTGAATTGGTGCTGCTGATTTCAGGCCGCACACTGACTGCAGTGAGATCTGGAGAGACTGAAGCCAAATCAGAAATAGCCAAATTGTCTAAACAAACCGAGTCAATCCAATTTTTGGTTTGCCTAATTGCTATCAGGTTCATAACGTGGTCTTCCGATTCGTATTTTTTCTCGACCAACTCTAAATTAACTAAGCACTTTTGGCAGGTGAAGCTGTCTGTATTGTCGGGCGGAAAACCTGAGCTGTACATGCTGCAGGACATACAATATATAAATGTGCCCTCGACTGCCAGAGAACAGATGGAACTTACGTTTAGTGCTGAGTTCTTCTTTCTCGCTGTAGCTTTGGTGCTTTCCATGTTCAGCTGAATGACTAGGAGACCATCAGCTTTAAGCTTTCAGCACCTGCTGGGTGATCAACTTTAACTTCTCACTGTTGGTTACTTTTCCTCATCAGATGCCAGCTTTAATCCAGTTGCATTTACCTGAGAATTTCAGCTTTTTTAAAAAAAAAATTCTGGCATTTGTAAAAAGCTACTGCGTGTGTGAGACACTGCTGCTCTGGCCTTCTGCTGGCTGCTGCTCTGTGCTTCTGCTCGCATTTCCCATTAGCCTTTATACAGCTGGAAGCAGTCATTTCATGGTGCTGGACAAGTGGCCCCGCCTGTTGGGGAATCATCCACAAAATACAAATATCACCCGAGAACAAATTATCACACATAGAATTTGCAAAAAACTAAGTAGAATAAAATTACCAGATATTACATAATTATATAAATAATAAATGAATAGAACAGTATAATAAAAGATAATTAATAACAATGAACAATAATGAAAAGGGCACAAAGAATACAAAAAAAGCATTTTAAACAGGTCCCAGGGGAGGAACTGGCTTGACCATAACAGCTGGCATGTCCCTGACCTTTTTATTAAAATAAAAATCCTCTGTTTACAGATTTTAAATTACCATTATTTTTTGTTATTATAGAGTGATTTGCCTAAATTCATTAGAAAGCAGCAGAGAGAAGCAGTCTGAGTATCTGCGGGAACAGGATTAAAAGACAGTACCACACAGCTCTAATGTGCATATTACATACGTACATCCTGAGGATAAATTGGCACTCACTCTCGCTCCATAATTTTATTTGCTGGTCTTGCTTGTGTTGTGTAGCTTAAATCACATGAAACCTATGCAACTGATGCAGCACAGCTTGGAGTGGGTGTCAACATTCCTGAATAAATTTCAACCAAATTACATTTGCACTTGGCATATCTGTGCGCATTTATTTATGTTTTAACCACTTAAAAACTGAAACATGTTACAGTTGGAGATTTGTTCCAGCTTATTAAAGCAATTGAGACTCATGTGCTGGAGTTGGATAAATACATTTCAACTTTAAGTCTGACTCCAGCAAAAAATAACCAACTCCATGACACTGACATTGCAACCCTAGTAATAACCTTTATTTATTTTTCAGTTTGCAGATGCCTGTTTGATGCTGCCCTTCCCCAACTCCAATATATTTTCATTTTCATTATCCATGTGGCAAGAGAGAAAAGCACAAGGAAGAACATAAGTGAAAATCTGAGGATCTCCAGATCTCTCAGAATGTCCTCTCTATTAGGAAAGGGTGAAATGTATTCCTACAGGACCTGGTTGAAGGACCCCAGTAGTCCCTGTACAGTGGGCTAGTCCAGAGACAGAGTGAACCTCTTCTTCCAGCCAAATGATTACCTGAATAAAAGGAACCAGAAAAAGCAAAGATAAAAGGAGGAGAACTCTACTCATGACCATTCCAGGCATTATTTATAAATGAAACTTTGAAAGCATCCCTAATCTTGCAAATCTATAGATTTCTCTGTTGTGTACGTTTGAATGTTTAATAATTTAAAATTCCCCAGTTTTAACACAGAAAAGGAAAGAAGACTAGTGTTATGACTGAGAGTCTCAAAGCACAAAAGAGTTCTAAGAACACTTCCAAAAAATGCCCACTACAAGTGGAACTCTCATCAAAAACTGTCAAGATAAAAAGGACTACATAGAATCTTCCATCCATCCATCCATTTTCCATCCCGCTGAATCCGAACAAAGGGTCACGGGGGTCTGCTGGAGCCAATCCTAGCCAACACAGGGCACATGGCAGGAACCAATCCCGGGCAGGGTGCCAACCCACCACAGGATATACATAGAATCTTTGTAAAATAAAATATTTCTTATCACAAAAATGTTATGGTAAGTACATGAAGCTCATCAGAACACATAAGGTAAAAAACAGCTAACAGCAAGTGCAATCCAAGGCAAAAAAGTCCCAAAATACAATCCAATGGTGAAGTCAAAAAAACAAAGTTAAATGGTCAAAAATGTAATGAATTAAAATTGCAAAGTAAAGCGAAAACACAAGTAACATTTATGAACTCTGTAGCGCATTTGAAATTAACTGCCAGGAACTGTGGTAGACCTTCTGGATTTATAGGAGAGTGATTTGCAGGTGGCCCCGCCTCTTTTGTGATCACTCTCAAAACACATGGAACATAGCACAGACAGAGAAAACAAACCAGACAGTAAACAAAAGTAAAATTAACATATGTCAACGACTCAAAATTGAACAAAAAAGACATAAATCAAAACTTTGAAACCCAGGGCTGAGATATAATAATTAGACCCATTGCTGCAGGTTTTTATTTTAATCAATTTCACAATTAATAACCAATTCTTACTATTCATTGCTGTCATCACTTAATTACCTGGTGTACAAATATTTCTACGAAATTCATACGTTTTTGTATTCTTTTCCATAGCTTTAAATTCTTAACATTTCTTTTGCATTTTTCTTTTCAGTTTACCTTTTTCTGCAAAGTTTTATTCCTTAATTATATTCAGATACTGATGATTAACAATGAACAATGCAGGCACAGGAGCTTAATGCTTAAGGGGAGCAAATACGTCAAGGCCATGTTTGCTTGTCTTCTCTCAAGAAACGCTTCTTACACATGACCAGACAAATGTAAAAGGCACTGAAGTAATCGACTTCCTTTAGCATTGTTTTGTTAGTATTTAGATACAATTAAGGGAGCAAACTATAAAGAAAATACTGACTTTAAAAAAAATTGCATAGAAAAATGAAGCATTTTTGGTTTGGGCAAAATACAAATAATTTCTTACAATAAGGGAATAAAAAGGACAGCACACTAAACGATGAGATCAATTAAAAGTAAAAATGATGCAGTTGTTTTTGATTAAATTGGTTGGGATAAAACCATTAGCCACAGGGGTCCCAGAGGAATGAGCTTAGAAACCACTTCCTTAGATGATAACCTGTGTTTACTTTGTATTGAACTTATACATTTGAAGTGTTAAAGACACTTCTACCAGTTTAGGTTGAAAAACACCTTAAAGAGTTCTGGAGGACTGAGTACCCCAACATACTCATGATAAGTATTTATTGTCACATAACACACCTACATTACAAATAGAAGCTGAAAATACAGTTCTGTTCATCCATTCGTAGTGCCTACTGTATTTATCCCAATTGCTGCCAACAAATAGTTGAAGTAATTTCCTCCAGCAGCAGAAATGATCTTAATCTGGATGTACTGACTCCAAGGAATTAATGAATATGTTAAGTAAGAAGGAAATGAGATGTAATCAGGATTGTTGCCAAATGTGTTAATTAGAAGTCTAACCTCTCTTTCTTCAAGCCCAATATGCTAACCAAAAATTGAAGTGTAAATATCAGAAGTTGAAGTCTTTTATACTAGAAGAACACACCAAAAATTTGTTCACCAACACTAAATATTATCCTAATCTATATATATAAAAGTCAATGTGTGTATGTATGTATGTTCCAGCATTACGTCTAACAGTAAAAATACTGTAGGGTCAAATCAGCCCTAACCCACCCCCTTCTGGGTAGGGTGGGGGTGATCTTGTGCTTTTGTATGCATGTTATCATTCAGTTGACACTCGGAACAACCACCAGAGGGCCAACTGGAGGTGACTGCCAGCATTCTTAATGTTTGAGCACCACCGCGCCCATGTTGCTTTTGCAATTAAATAGAGTTGGCCGGTTCCGAGCGTCAACTGGATGATAACATACATACAAGACTGAAATTATGGTCATAAAGTTTAATATTATTAGTATCTTTATTTTCCTAATTTATGTAATCCTCTTTTGAAAACTATGTAACTGTGATTGTTGTGCTAATGATGTAACTGATGTTATGGTATTAATACAGTTAATGCACTTTATGCACAATCCCATAGTGAATAAACCTCTTCTCAAACTCTTCAGTGTCAGTTTTAGCGAATGATATGGAAATCAAAACTGTTGTCGCAACACAATGAATAAAAAAAAATTCAAGGACTGAATTCCTTGGGTTAAAAACCCATAGTTGACACATACTTTGTTTTTTTATGAAACATTCATATAAAAAATGAGAAAAATTGCAGTTACAACACTAGAATGGACACTATTTTTTTCCAGGATACACACATGCAAATCCATCCTCTTGTATGCCAATTGATAACTTGAAATCAATTATTTGTTTGTAGGGGGAAACTGTAGTGCTTGCAATAATATCAGAGTCGCATGAAGAAGTAGGATATCCAAACCTGAATTTACAACAATCCATCTTTATCAATCTTTAACCCCTCTTATTCACACATGCCTGAAACCTTGTTGGATAGAGGGCCTGTTCAAATCAAACTTTTTTTTTTCTTTTTATGTCTGAGACCTGGGAGCTCTGGACTGAACATGAATTCCCAACAAATTGCTTAGGGATTTTGTTCTTTTGACTTTCTCTGCCATCTGTCCAATTAAATGAAGCATAATTTTAAGAAATGGGGAAAAAAATCTAAAACACATCAAAATGCTCATAAATAGCTACAGATCCTGGTTTCTGTAGTAAATCCTTCCATCCCTTGTTCCAGGAGGTTCCTGCGCAGGTTTTCTGGCCTCAGTCTATGTGGCGGGTAAAAAAGTAAAAAAATACAGGAGGATCTTGCAGTGGAGCTTCTACTTGTCTGAAAAAAAATCAGTTTAGGAAGTTGCAGTATTTACATCACTTGAGCTGATCCAGGAGCAGAGCAAGTACCTACTGAATTGGAAATAACTCTCAGCTGGCTTGTACGTTTCTGACAATTCCACAGAGGGAGGACTGTTTGTGAATACTGGGTGGCCATCTCTTCAGTGCATACTTGGGGAGGCACTTAGTAATTGTGGTCCTTTTAACACCATCCATAACTGACCATTCGTTTGTCATAGTATATTATTCTTAAGTCTTAATCCAATTAAACATTGTGGAGATTAGGTGCCTCATGCATAATGCCGTGTGTAGAATTCACACTAAAACATGGCGAAATGTTCGTACGCACAAAAAAATCCAGATGCATAAATCTGTGCATTCGCCATCTTCCATGTACTTCCGCTCTATAAATCCCGGTCAGCGTGAAAAGTAATGCACGTGCAGGCGCCTGCTGCCCCATCCAAACTCCTCCCAGAATTATGCCTCTTTGAATATGCAAATCAATATAAATAGCCCTTATGCTCAGGGTTCTGTGAAAAGGCAATGGCAAAAGCATGGGAGAAAACAGAAGAATTTTAGCAAATACCAAGTGGAGGCAAGGAAAAACGTAGTATTTGTTGGCTTAAACAGTGGTACAAACAACAAAAGGAAGTTGATCGAGTGACATAGAGTGTTGGACTAACTCGAAAGTTCAAGTTCACAAAGTCGCACAGTGCCCAAAATAAAAAAGAAGTTGCCAGATATCAAAGTCACCCTGACAAAGGCAAGTCATAGCCCACCATCTGAGTGTCATATGAAAGCTTATTAGGTTACAGAGAAAAGAAAAAAAAATAGGGACACAGTGACAAAAAAGCTTGAAATGTCAACTTTAATCTTGAAATTTCCACTTTAATCACGTAGTTTATTTTGTCATTAAAGTAGAACATCATAAACTTCATCTTTAAACCGTTTAATTTATTAGTTTCTCAAATACCATCGTAACTAAAGTAGCACGTTAAATGCTTTGTTTTGTATGTGTTCTTCCATGTGTGAATCTTAAATGGGCTTTCCCTTCCTCCGACTGGACACAGAATCTATTACATTCATGATATTAGAGCTCTCTGAATAATTTAAATACTGAGATGTATACGTGAGATCATTTTCATGATGAAAGGAGTTAAAGCCTCCCGCAAGATGCTTGCTGTACCGTGCGCGACCTTCAATGAAATAATTTATTGCAGCAGTACAGTCTCTTTCAAACATACTAACCCCCAATTCCTGTCCTTCCTTTTCTTTCTCCAAGTAACCAATCGCCACACAATCAGCTCTGTAATAGATATTAAGCCATCTGTAAGCTTAGAATGCTGATTCTTCAAAACTTTTAAGAAAAATTTAAATATCTTCATAGTACATGTTTAATTATTTCATCTATCTTTCCAGTGTCACGCCAGCAAGAATACAGTGCGAGGCAGGAACAATCCCTGAACGGATGCCAGCTCCTTGCTAGCGCTGCAACACTGTGTCCTCACATGTTTAACAATATAGATTATTTAAATGATGTTAACATTTTATCTGTATAATGTAATAAACATATTTTGCTGCATTTCATCTTAAAAATGATATCGTCATCATATGTAAATACGCCATGCTTTATAAAGTGGCGCAGGTTGTGCATTATTATAACTGTATCGCTAGTTTACAGTGAGGTAATTGTACTAATAAGTACAAACAGTTCTACAAGGAGCACTTGATGGACTGATTGAGTGCCTTTATAGTTCTTGGGATGAAACTGTTTCTGAACCGCGATGTCCCTACAGGAAAGGCTCTGAAGCATTTGCCGTTTGAGAGCAGTTCAATAGACAGCATGGCTGAGGCAGTGTGTGCTTGATGCTATATACCGATAATTCTCTTTCTGATCAGATTGCACACGCAGATACAGTGGGATAAATAGTCTGAGTGGTGCATTGAGAGAAACAACGCTAAAGCAGCTATAGTATTTGGAATAGTTTAGCCATTCCATGGACCATTATATTGTTACAGGTTAATTACAATCAGATGCCTTAAACTAATAATATGTGGTTAATTTCAGTGTACAGTGATCCCTCGCTATATCGCGCTTCGTCTTTCGCGGCTTCACTCCATCGCGGATTTTAAATGTAAGCATATGTGAATATATATCGCGGATTTTTCACTGCTTCGCGGATGTCTGCGGTCTACAGTACGTGTGCTTCCTCAGTTGATTTGCCCATTTGAATTGAAACAAGGGACGCATTTGAATTGAAACAAGGGACGCTATTGGTGGATGGCTGAGAAGCTACCCAATCAGAGCATGTGGTTAAGTTCCTGTGTGCTGCTGATTGGCTCAGCGACGGAGTGCTGCATTAACCAGGAAGTACTAATCTCACTCATTCAGAATTAACGTGCACAAGCGCCAATAGAAGATGGAAATGATTACAGAAAAGGTAAAAGTTTTGGATATGTTGAAGGAAGGAAACAGCTACACCGCTGCAGGACACCATTACAGCATAAATGAGTCCACGATTCTTTTTATTTAAAAAGGAGGAAAAGCATATAAGATCTACGGCCGCAGTGTCTTTTAAACAGGGCGCAAAATGAGTTGCAAGTGGACGTTGTAAGGCAGTAGTCTGGATGGAACCTGCTTTGGGGATTTGGATTGAAGAGTGATGGAAGAAGAGCAACGGCGGTGCTAAACAGTCGCCTGAAGAGGCTCCTTTAGAAGAGCTGTAACGCTATCCTTTGTTGTGCAGTAAAATTAAACTCATCATTATCGGACAAGTCGTCGTGTCATTGTTGGTGAGTAACCATAATTAATTATTTACATACAATACTTATTACATGTACATAGTTTAGTGTCACTGTACACACATTTTATTGTATACAATTTTTCTTGCATTGTACGTATTTATTGATGGTGGCCTGTCTGTCGTAATGGCTGTAACATATGTGATATCGGAGACACTCGATATCTTTAAAATAATATTTAGGTTTTACTGTATGTAAACTGTGTTTACATACATAATTTCAACGAATCTTACCTAATATCTAAGAGAATACAAAGGGTTTATGCTGTATAATTGTGCGTGAAATGTTTATAATAGTGTGGGAGAGTTTATAAGGGCTTAAAATATATAAAAATAACCACATGAACATATGGTTTCTACTTTGCGGATTTTCTTATTTCGCGGGTGGCTCTGGAACGCAACCCCCGCGATGGAGGAGGGATTACTGTATATGATAAAGCTGCGTCAGGGATGTGGATCTAAAAATGAAAGGGAAACCACAGTGGAACAAAAGCACTGCTTTGACGCTGGGTGCCACTAGTTTGCAAAACCGAGCAGAGAACTTGCGTATGCCAAGCATTTAGCTAGCGTGAAAATGTGCGTGGCTTTACGCCAAGTTTAGGTTTTATACATTGCGGTTTGAGCATGGAAACAGGCTTACGCAACATTTTGTGCATACACACCATTTATACATGAGGCCCCAGAAGAGTATCTAGGCAGCAACAAGCACATTTCAGGAAGCAGCCCTGGACAGTCTGCTACTTTATCAACTTATGTAATTGAGGCCAATTAGGAACCACAGATAAATCTGCCACACACATCTTTGGTGTATGGAACGAAAATCAGAGCAAAAAGAAAACTCGGGGAGAACATACAAAGTCAACAAAGACAATGACAGGGCATGGTATTTGATGGTATTTTGATGGGTCAGTGAAGGGGTGCAAAAATGAAGGGTTGGCATTTTAAATAAATGTTCAGACACAGCTGTAGAATGCCATTTTAAAAAATAATTAGCATTTTACCTTTTTAATTAAATGATGGTCAACAATATAACATACCAACAGAGTATTTGCTTTATTAATGTACATATTTGTACTCAAAATGTAAATGTCATCATGTTAAATTAATAGTCTTACCTAAATACAATATTAGTGTAAGAGTTTTCCCAACACATTACATATACTGTACATCAGTCAAAGAGGGGATGCATACAATAAAAAAAACAAATAAAATTTTTAACACCATGTTAAGTAAAGACATCAGAGTGAATTTTTTAAAAATAATTTTTTACCAGCAATCCAAGTACTAAACATGATTCTGGCTCATTTTGATATTATATATTATAGATATGCCTATATATGGAGGAAAGATTTATTACAATACTTAAACTGGTGATCAAAGCCTTTTATATGTAATAACTACCAAGATTCAGTTTTGAGAAAAAGAGGGATCATGCATAAAATTCATTCCTGTCTCCGTTAATTTACGGCTGACCCAGCTTTAATGAGTCTGGGCCACTGGTCACAAAATTGAATTTATATGATTCAGTTCCTGGCTGACCTATAAATTGATACAACATTAAACCTGGACGTTTAAATGTATGTGTGACTCACACTTCCCATAACTGAATCATGAAAGAAATAGAAAGCTTGAGTCCATGCAAACAACACTTGTTAAAAACAGAGTTGTTTCATGTTAAAAGTTAATTCCTGCAATTAAGGAAAACCCATAAATGACCACCTAAAAGATTTAAGCTTATCAATATTATAGATCTAAATGGGTATAGCAGTGTTTGTTTCTAGTATAAATAATAAAATGTAGAGACTTGCATGTATGAAATGGTACTTTTGATTTGTGACTCCTTTGAAGAGCTTTAGAAGTCTACTGTTCTTCAAAATGATGCATTCTGTGCAGTAGTAATTCAGACATGTCAATCTTTAATTTGATTATGCATGGCAGTAATACAATTTCTGTTGATTTCTCTGTAGTAGCTGTTCCATTTATTACAGTTTATTATGAAGAGAATGTGAAGAATGTACTGTACATCATCTTTAGCATTAACTGCAGATAATTGATCAAACATGCATTTTTGTGAGCAAAGCTTACCATCGTTTCAGTGAAGTCAGATAATGGATGAGTAAAGATATCTTCTTTGATTCATTCATTAAAGCAACAGTAGTAAGCAAAAGCTGTCTACATTACTTAAAATACAGAATGTATATGAAAATCAGTATGAAAGCACATTTACAAATGAAAATAACATTGCATATTGAACTGCACATCTTTGCTTTATTAAATATATACAAAGAAGCAATTTTTAGCCTGCTTGATTGTGTCTACAACTATAAAGTGTGACAGCCTAATCATCAGCCGTTCTCTTATTTTTTCATTTCTCTCTTTGTGACTTTCTTTTTCTGTATAAGGTAGAAGATGGTGGTGGTAATATAATTATTAAATATTTTTTTACAAATGAGAACCAGAATTCAGTGTTAGAGGTAAAAATACAAGCACCAAATCACATGATATTTCTCCCTAAACCATTAAGAAACCAATGTTTCAAGGTTTATTTGGTCCAGATAGCTCTCACTTTCTTAGGATATCCACCTTTGCATATAAGACACGATCTTGGCAGCCTTTTACCAGAACAAAAACTGGCTTGCTTGGCAGTTAGAAAAAGTAGCCATCAACTTGCTTGTTGATTGGTTGGATTCACTGGCACATGCCAAAGCAGCTGCTGCTTAGATTGACAGTCAACTAGTTACACACATGTAACATATACACTGCTACATAGGGGGAGCTACCAGGTCACTTACTGAGCAGCCATTTGAAAAAACAGTGCTACTTGGTGAGACATCCTACTTATATGGGCAGAGCAAATGCTACTCCATGAAAGACGAACAGCATCTAAGAACTGCGTTGGTATAAGATGACCAGAAGAACAGAAACAGAAAACAGCACAAAACAGAGGAAACAAAGTGAAAACACACAAATTCTTCAAATCCTGACCACTGTAGACACTGAGTACAATATAGTGCTCAACTATGATTGCATAGCTAGAATTAAGTTCTGTGACTATTAACCGGAACTGATGGACATTTTTTTGTGTTGTATTTTAAACATTTTTTATTCCAGTTTCTTTAGATCATACCTCTAATAAATAGATCAGATTTGTTCCAGAGAAATAAAATGAGTGTTAGTCAGTCTATTGTACTTTTTTACAGTGTTTTATAACAATAGATTTAATATATGATTTTTGTTTGAGAATAAGTACTTACTGTGAAATAATTCCAAAGATTTTTAGCATTACTATAACATTCAGAAACCTGTCTAATTTAATTCAGGATCTCAGGGACTTTTCAGTATTGTCAAGTAAAAAACATAAAATATTAATTTGATGGCAGGGTCACATAGAATAATAAGAGAACAGTATGTATTATATGAGGAACGTTGTGGACAGTGTAATGAACTTCATGCTGTCCATTGCTGTACAGGATGAGGCAATAACATGTACTGTATCTTGAAGTACTTGGTAATTAGAAGGAAGTACTTGTTAACTGAAGGAATACTCCACTCATATCTTACTTACCTCATATAGTTTGCAAAAAAAAAATGTAATGTCATATTGTCCTGCAGAACAAGCAATAACAAAGATACTGACAGAATAGTCATTTTTGGAGATCAACCCTGGACGACAAACAATATCAAAAATGTCATAAAATCTCACATTATGTTGCATAATGCACATGTCGAAGCATCCAGAAGTATGCTCACAACAGTCCAAGTCCACACATTTCATTTTTGTTCACAAGTGGTTTATTTAAGAATACTTTAGTAGAAATACAAGTGTTTGTGGATATTTTGAGCTGACTGGATGACTTGGCATGTGGATTATGGGACATGAGTAATGTGAGATTTTTTTCTTTAACATTTTTGGTATTTGCTGTTATCCCATGTTGGTCACCATAGACCCCAGTTATGTTAGAAACTTTGTTATCTCCGTTCTGCATGAAAAACCACATGGGGTAAGTAACATACTGTATAATACAATTCCACTTTTTGAGTGGAATATTCTTTTAAAGGCAACATTCGCAGCACATAGGCTTTTGTATTATTATTTTCTTTTTCTCAGATCATTGGCACATGAGTATTACGTGGCACGCATGGAGTAAGTAACCTATAAATAAAATACCGTTTTTGGGTAGAGTATTTCCTGAAAGACAACTTTTGCAGCAAGTTGGCCTTTGTGTTGTCTTTATTTTCTTTTGCTTTAATTATTGGTGCATAGTTGGTTTCTGGCACATGCGCTTAAATGCATGTACAGTAATCCCTCCTCCATCGCGGGGGTTGCGTTCCAGAGCCACCCGCGAAATAAGAAAATCCACGAAGTAGAAACCATATGTTTATATGGTTATTCTTATATTGTCATGCTTGGGTCACAGATTTGCGCAGAAACACAGGAGGTTGTAGACAGACAGGAACATTATTCAAACACTGCAAACAAACATTTGTCTCTTTTTCAAAAGTTTAAACTGTGCTCCATGACAAGACAGAGATGACAGTTCCGTCTCACAATTAAAAGAATGCAAACATATCTTCCTCTTCAAAGGAGTGCGTGTCAGGAGCACAGGCTGTCAGAGACATAGAGAAAAAACCAAACAAATCAATAGGGCTGTTTGGCTGTTAAGTATGCGAAGCACTGCGGCACAAAGCTGTTGAAGGCAGCAGCTCACACCCCCTCCGTCAGGAGCAGGGAGAGAGAGAGAGAGAGAGAGAGAGAGAGAGAGAGAGAGAGAGAGAGAGAGAGAGAGACAAACAAAAATCAATACGTGCCCTTCGAGCTTTTAAGTATGCGAAGCACTGTGCAGCATGTCGTTTCAGGAAGCAGCTGCACAAAAGATAGCAACGTGAAGATAATCTTTCAGCATTTTTAGACGAGCGTCCGTATCGTCTAGGTGTGCGAACAGCCCCCCTGCTCAATCCCCCTACGTCAGGATCAGAGAAAGTCAGCGCAAGAGAAAGAAATGTAAGCTGGGTAGCTTCTCAGCCATCTGCCAATAGCGTCCCTTGTATGAAATCAACTGGGCAAACCAACTGAGGAAGCATGTACCAGAAATTAAAAGACCCATTGTCCGCAGAAACCCGCGAAGCAGCGAAAAATCCGCGATATATATTTAAATATGCTTACATATAAAATCTGCGATGGAGTGAAGCCGCGAAAGGCGAAGCGCGATATAGCGAGGGATTACTGTATTTTACTGTCAGAGCCCTGCATTTGCCAACATTTTAGTTTTTTTTTATATTACACATTGTAACAGTTGAGGCTGTTATCGACCTCTCGAACCCTCAGGTACCACGCCAAACACCAGGTAAAAGTCCAAGACTTTTTATTTTTATAATAATACTGTGCACTAAGCACCCTCCACTCCACACTACACATACAAATACTAATACTCAATAATCCAATACAATAATCACTCCTCCTCTCCCAGACACTTCGCCACCCTTCCTCCCAACTCAGCTCAATGTCTGGGCTTTCCTAGAGTCCTTTTATACCCCCTGACCCGGAGGTGTTTCTGTCACACAATCCACAAGTTCTCATTACTTCCGGGTCAGGGTAAAAGTCCGTTTCTTCAACCCGGAAGCACGTCGTTTCTTCTTGTCATGTGATCATGACGCACTTCTCGGTTATAGGACATGTAAGAGTCCGACAGCCTCCCTACAGCGACTCCCGGTGGTCCCCAAGGTATCCAGCAGGGCTGTGTATACAAACTACAAGGTCTATAAGGCCCTGCTGGAATTCGGGGAACCTCCATGCTGTTGGGAGGGCTCCACCTGGCGGCCTGGAGGTGTGGGCCGGAATATTTAGCCGGCCATCCATCACAGTTCCCTCCCCTTAGCGAAGTCCACTGGGGCGGAGCGTCCAGCCCCGCGAGGGACGTCTTCCTCCACGAGAACTCGTTAGTCGGGCCTTGGCTGTGCTGTCTAGACCACCCAGAGAACCTAGGGGGAACGGTGTATCGGCTGTCACTCCGATCCCCTGTCCTCCGAGGACAGCTTCGCCAAAAGTGTCCCGGCCAATGACAGTTATAACAGAGCCGTCATTCTCCTGGTTGTCTTCCTCTGCGAGACCAGAAACACCTCGGGAACTCCGTTAGTTCCGTCTTCGCCCTTTTCTCCGCCAAGGGAGGTTTTATGGCCGCCTCGGTGCTCTCTGCCCGTTTCTCTATCTTGTCAGGAGACCTGCGTTTTATTTTGGGGATCTCCTGCTTACTGTTGGGCTTGTGCACTGCTTGGGTCTCTCTATTAGAAGCAGAGAGCCCCTTTGGTGTTTGCACGCCCGTTGACCTTCTTTTATTCGGAGGCGGCGTCTTCAGCACCACATCGCCCCGAGAGACAGTACCTTCCAACTGCTCCGGTTTGACTGGCACTTCCCCCGCCCCTTCTGTTACCAACGACAACTTCCTTATCGTGCGGGTCAGGGTCTTGAGGTCCGCATCGCTCTGAGGAGCCATCTCATGCAGATGCCCCGGCTCGATCGGTCCTTCCCCCGACCACTCCGTTATAGTTCCGCTCTCTTTTGTTGTGCATGCAGTGCTTTGGTATCCGCTACTTATTAACTGCGGCGCCGGATCACACTGCGTCCCTGTATGTTGTACGGCACAGATTTCACTTACCTGTACCGCTTTGGAGGATGACACTCCGTGTGTATGCAGCCATTCGACCAGGGCTCCGCACGGCCCGCCGAGCTTCTTCACAAGCCCATCCTTCAATTCTTGCAGGACCTGGAACACTTTAAATAAGGACTGCAGGGCCAGGATGACAGTTTCCACCTCCCCTGCAGCCCAGGAAAAGTTATTTAAGTCGGCTGGAGGCAGGCTAGAATATTCAGTTGCCTTACCTTCCAGCCGGGAGCCAATGGGCACGTCCGCTCCTGGCACGTGCTTGGTTGGATTGCACAACGGTTCCTGGGAATTTGAGTCCTTAGAGGATCGAGTGGTTGCCGCCGGCCGACTGCGATCCACCTTTTCTTAGTTATCAGTGGACCGTTCAGTCACATCCCGCTTCTCTTTCTCTTTAGTTATTTGCGGCGCTGCTTCGCTTGCCTCCCCCTTCCCTCTCGGGGAGCTCGGTTCTGCCGGGAAATGCTGACCTCACCTACGGACCGACGCTGACCTTCTCCTTTCCAAAATCCATCGGGCAGGATCACGTGCTCCGTTTCGGTGAATGGTTCGTCTGCTTCCTGGTCAGGTGACCCCATGTTTTGGTTTCGGCCTACCCAGCCTGCCCCAGGATAGTTCACGTGACTGATATCGTCGAATAGGCATCCCTGGAGACTCCTAGACTGATTCGCCTTCTCCAAATCACGGCCATCTTGCCCAGGTATAAGGTAGGTGTCCGACTCACAGTCCGATTCGTGCCGACAGACCTCTGAAAAACAAGTAAAGAAAGGTCCTGGCGTAACGGGCGTTTTCTCGGCACCTACCTCCGGCTTTGAATGGCGTTTTTTAATGTCCTTTAGGCAGTCCGGCGTGTCCGATTTCCGAGAGCGCTCCTGCTGTCGCGTCTCTCGGGCTTCCTCGGCTTCAATCAGCGCCCTGTCTTCCTCACTGCCCGTCAGGTATGTCCAGAGTCTCTCGGTGTCAGTTAAGGCCTGTACCTTTGGGTGACTCCCATTCTTTTTGCCTGATTTCCTCCCCATCACGGTCCGAAGTAAAATAAGGCTCACTGTCGCAGCGCTCTTGTAATAGTGTGGCGTTTCGAGCTTCAGGTGCTTCGACGCTACCTTCTTGGGGTTCACTGTTTGCACAAATGATTTAATAACAGGTCCTCTTTTGCCTACTATATGAATTCATTATTCCTCTTCAACTGTCAGTCAGTCAGTCATTGTCCAACCCGCTATATCCTAACACAGGGTCACAGGGGTCTGCTGGTGCCAATCCTAGCCAACACAGGGCACAAGGCAGGAACAAACCCCGGGCAGAGTGCCAGCCCACCGCAGGGCACACACATACACACCAAGCACATACTGGGGACAATTTAGGATCGCCAATGCACATAACTTGCACGTCTTTGGACAGTGGGAGGAAACCGGAGCACCCAGAGGAAACCCACGCAGACACGGGGAGAACGTGCAAACTCCACACAGGGAGGACCCAGGTCTCCTTACTATGAGGCAGAAGCGCTACCATTGCGCCACCGTGCCACCCAACTGTTGACTGCAAAAGTAAAATGATTTTAACAAATTTCAACCAAATGATCTATTTGTTTTAAAAATATAATTATTTTGAATATTTCTTTAAGCTTTCACATACTAAGCAACTGTCATTAGTTTTTGTTCATTTTTTAAATTTAAATTATTAAAATGGCATTAAGATACTTCTCACTAAACAAAAGCACTCAGACATTGTACAAATAAATCCTATTGTGTATCTGTAGTTTTCATTTGTAAAAACCTTGAGTTACTGTGCATTTTACATTTTTAAACTTAAATCCTTGGTGAATATTCAGAGCAGAAACCAGATTGACATAACTATGAATTTTCCCAAAGTTATTTTGTATGCATCCATAACAGCATGAAAAGTAAATGAGACAAAAATGATCATTTAATGCTCATGTGTTTTTCACTAGCACTGGAAAACAAATAGTAAATATATGTTTTTTTTTTCTTTTTTAGCAGTGTATACATCACACCAAACCATACATCACAGACAGTGATCTAAAGAGCTGATCGATTCACCAAAAGGAAAATTAACAAGTCAAAGCCACTTGCTGCGAGATATTTCTGTTTAAATGGTAACTCACTGGAATGCATAATAGTTTAAGTAATAAATCACCTTCATTGAAGCAATACAGGCACAGAGGTGAAGGAATGAAAATTCATGTCTAAAGAAGGGTATTATAATTAATGTTTCAGTCTAAATCGATTGTGGCATAATTCTCAATAATGAATTTGTGCACAGAAATAATAGCACTAATTTATTACAACATAAAAATCTTCAAAATACAAAAAAATAACAACTGTGATATTTTTATCCCCTAAAAAAGAAAGCAGTATATATCACAGGTGAACATATAAAAACTACTAATTAACCTTTTCAATCTCTCTAATTTAAATGGGAGACAAATTATATTTATTATGATATTATTTACATTGCATCCATTCTGACCATATGCTTATCTTTATTCATGGCCTTGCTCTTTTCCAACACTAGTGTTTGAGAGACACCTGAACAGATGCTACTAAAATGAGGCATTCAGTGCCAAGTGGCATAAAAGTGGAGCTTTTGCAGCTGGATATCATATTAACTATAATCAAAAGTGAGAAGGTGTCTACATGGATAAACCATTAGCATTTTTTTTTTATTAATACACCAGAAGATATGATTTTATGCCACATGGAATAATGAATAGGCAGCAGAATTTTGCACTTGAACCATGGAAATTCGATCTAAACATTAAATACATAATCTGCATTAATTCTTTATTACAAAATCTATGTATCCATCTATTTATATATAAAGGAGATAGAGAGAGAGGGATATTTCATATTGATTTATCTGTATCTTTCTGTCTCTCTGTATATACAATATGCAGTACAAATTGCTCTAACAAATTAAGGGAATACTTAAACCACACATTGAATCTTGATGAACAAAATAGTCAAGCAGAAAATCTTTACTGAGCAATACTGTGTAAATTGGTGAGAAGAAAATGTAACAGCGGTCAATGGAAACCAAAACCACCAACCCATTGAGGGCTGGATTCAACATCACACCGAAAATCAAAGTCAAAAATTAAAATCACAGGCTAACCCAACTCAAATGAATTTCAGCATAGCAACTCATAATGTGACTCAGTAGTGTGTATGGCCCCCACATGGTTGTATGCACTCCTCACAACATCTGGACACGCTCCTGATGAGACAGCAGATGGTATCCTGGGAGATTTCCAGTCAATGGCATTAATGACTGTGAACCTGCTCTCATCTGACGAATGTCAATCAAGCTGCACTGTGATGGGCTGTGAGTATAGGTCTCACTAAATGACGTCAGGCTCTCATGTCACCCTCATGAAGTCCGTTTCTGACAGTTTGGTCAGAAACATGCACTCCAGTAGCCAGCTGGAGGTCATTTGTAGGGCTCTGGTGGTGCTCCTGTTCCTCCTTGTACAAAGGAACAGATATAGGTCCTGCTGCTGGGTTGATCTCCTTCTAGGGCCCTGATCAGTTCTCCTTATGTCTCCTGATATCTCTTCCATGCTCCTGAGAATGTGCTGAAAGACACAGCAAACCTTCTCCCCTATGGCATGTATGGATGTGCCATGCTGGAGTAGCTAGACTACCTGTGCTGCAGGTACCTCCTCATGCTACCAGTAGTGACAAGGACACTAGCAAAATAGAAAACTAGAGAAGAATGAGTCAGGAAGGATAAGGAGAGAGCAATTGTCTGTGGCCACCACGTGCAAAACAATTCCCTTTTTGGAGTATCTTGCTTTTGCATCTCCAGTGTACCTGTTTGTGGTAAAGTGAGGTCCATAGCTGGTTGGAGTGTTTCAAATAA
This sequence comes from Erpetoichthys calabaricus, assembly GCF_900747795.2. NCBI lineage: Eukaryota > Metazoa > Chordata > Cladistia > Polypteriformes > Polypteridae > Erpetoichthys > Erpetoichthys calabaricus. The sequence continues at coordinate 110,717,624 of NC_041400.2, read as the reverse complement.
ATCTCGCAATCGCGTCTTTGAGTGGGGGCATGGTAGTATGGCAAGAACAGTTCCCATGCACGATGCAGGAGTGGACGGCCCTGCACTTATTGTACATATATATGTACCTTAATTGTCACTGGGAGCTGCTGATTGCCACAGCTGTGCCACATCCCTGGTTTTTATAAAGGAGGTGCAAGATCTAGACTGGGAGAGAAAGAAAGAAAAGGAAAGAAAGAGCAGAGGAAATTGAAACGAGGTTAAAGGGAGGCAAGAGAAGGCAGGAGAAGGTGAGCGTGCCAGTGCTGGGGTAAGTGAGCTCGATAGAGAGAGAGAGAAGGAAGACAGCCTGGATGAGAGCCCCTGGAACTGAGCATACGAGCAGTGTGGGTGGGTTACTCTGACCGAGTGATTTCCAGGAGCCAGAGGGCCAGTGGTAGTAGCGACTCACTGCTAGGCAGCGGGAGTCGAAGGTTCAGATGGGGAGCCTCTCTGGGGCCATGGTCTTGGGAGTACCTGAGTCTGGATTGGGACGCCTATTGATCGAGCCATGGCCCATTAAAGACTTGGACTCATAGTGGACAGTTGGCTGCACTTGCCAGCAGGATGTCTGCTCTGTTGTGAGGTCCTTTCCATGATAAACAGAGGAGGCGTTGGTTTAAGAAGAGCCACTGGGCATTTAACAGAAGACAGTTTCCTGCCAGTTGTTTTAATCTTGTTTTTAAGGCTTCTTTACTTATTTGATCATTTAAACCTCCACCAATTCATGTTTTATGGGATTATTTATTTATTTATTGAAATTTTTTGAAGCACTGTACTTTTTGGATGGTATTGTTTTGATTTGTTTTAATAAAACCACTGAGCATTTTTCACCATCCCTTTCTTGATGTGTTTCACCTCATTTGCTCAGCTCGTCCCAGTCATGACTATCAATGGTATTAGGTTCAAGAGGCTCCAAAAAGGGAAGAGGGAGCACAGAGCCGACCCGCACCATCAAATTGTCGTCACTTTTATTTGCACCAAACCAGGTGAAGTTGATTAATAATTGCTTACGCTTTCTAACTGCATAGATTGATATCTCTGAAGCTTAATTGACTTGGTGTTAGACTGTGATGATTAAGTGTTCCCTTAATTTTTTGATCAGTATATATATATGTATATAAATAAATACACTATATGTGTGTATTTGTGTGTAGTGAGTTTTAGGGCACTCATCAACCCAAGGCAGTAGTCCAAGTATAAATGCTTGGAGCTTTGATTTACTTTATCATGGCAAAAGTAAAATCCTGAGTGTCTCACAGGAAACTAACAGTACTCCCTAGCAAGACCTGCCACCTTGATCTTAACTGACAACATGGCAAATCAGCTGAAGATGGATTCAGTGCTAAATATACTGTATATACCATTTGTTTTGTACATACTGAGGGCATATTTTGTTATTGTTATCATTTACCTACGTTCTAAGTTTTTCCTGTCTTTATTTTGCTTCTTTTATATTCTTTTCTCCTGTTTTTTTTTGGGGCGATGGGGTCTTGTTATGCAGACAGTTACTTTCTTTTTTATTTGAATATTAGTTAAATATGTTTATTTTGTTTTAAGTCTTTTCTCTGGATATCACCATTTGTGTATATTATTTATGTATATTAATGTTATTGAGATTTTCTTGTTCCTGACTTTTAACTATTCTTGGCTTACAATTTTGATCAGATGAAAGACAGGCAATACTGTTGGATCTGACTTTCTGGCTTGCTTAACGTGTACTCTATTGGGTCATTTATTTATTCTATTTGCCTTTTCTAGTGCTAGGCACAACACTCACAATTTATTTCCTCTTTGCTGTATTAAAATTAGTCTATCTGATGTTGCAGCATGATAATTATGAGTCGGTTACAAATTACATTTTTATTTTTCATTCTTTATTGATACTAGCTTGATGCTTAAATCATATTTATGATTTTTTTGGATCATAGAATCCATTTCTGCCATTCACTATTAGTTTGGAGATCATTTAAAAATAGTTGGAAATTTCTAATGCCCATTATTTTGATTCTGTTTCATCTCCTAGTCCCAGAACAAATCAAAAATGTCTTCTAGTCACTGTAGGCCATACATGTTTACGTGTCTTGTAAAATGTGCATCTTAGCTTTTGATGCTTAGAGTAAAGGCAACTTTACCAATATATAAAGTTAATGTAAAATTAGTGGTAAAAAAAATGCATACTCTGGAGGACCATGTTAGGAAACTGATTGCCTTTAAGCAAAAAGAAAAATAGATTGGCTTGGCTTATTTACATAATTCAACAATTTTGGATTCAGCATCACTCTCTCCAGGCCCCACTCTAGTCAGTGCACAGCCATGGTGATTGGGTTAACAGTGACATGTGTGTCTAAAAACTCAAAATATAGACCCTTTGCTCTCAGGTCACCAATTCAGACCCAGAAATGAAACTCATCACTTGCCAGTATTTCTGTTGAGGTTAAGGTTGGCAATAAGAAAGTGCTCACGTGTACCTGCAGTATTCCATACTGCAGAATATTAGAATATGACACTATGTACAGGAAATTCAATTACATTACACTGAAAGAAAATGCCCCTGGATGTCTGGTAAGGTGTCTGACTCTGAACCTAAATTAGAGCCTTTGTCTGATGCTGCAGTATTCACTTTATTGGTAAGGGGTCTTAGTCAATTAATTTCTGTTAGTGACTATGGCTCCTTCATCATGATTATGTAGAAGTGATGTTATCTCTCTATTATAAAAAAAAATCTTGGGAGGGAGACGAGACATGATCTTCTCGGAAGACACTTTGATGTCACATGGGACAAGGCAATGAGACAAAAGGACAGCTGCTGTACAGGCTTTTAAATGATCGACGCGCAGTGTGTGCGACAAGCAGAACACGCAGCTCACCAGCAGCGGCAAGCCAGCAGATGATCCGACCGCATCTCCTTAGCGTGGGTTCGCCCCCCCCACTTCATAACGCGAGCAGCAGAGACACGAAGTGGCAAAAGGACAGCTGCTGTACAGGGTTTTAAATGATCAACGCACAGCACAACAAGCATAACATGCAGCTTGACAGCAGCAGCAGCAAGACAGCAGATGATCCGACCGCATCTCCTTAGCGTGCATTCAGCCCCCCACCCTATTCACAACGCAAGCAGCATTATATGACCCGCAAGAAAGAGATTTAACCACGCCTGGGACCAGAAACAAAGGACAAAGAGTAGGTAACAAAGTAGAACATTATAAAGAATTAAAAAATGTTGGCACGGTACACGTGCAGAGCAGGTTAGAGATAATGGAAGTACGAAAATTCAAAAGTCTCAAAAAAAGGATAGGAAAGATCACATTAGCACAAACAAATAGAAATTATTCCTCGGTGAGATAATGGAACAGCGAAAAGAGATCGAATATTTTGTTCGGATTTAAACTTTAAGTCGGAGACTTGTAGATCGTCTAATTCGTGTTGCCAGCGAGAATTAAAAGATTCCAAAAACGTTGTTATGGTATGAAGTCCCGTGAGAAACAGACTTTTAACATGAGATTCTTTCAAGTCACACCCTACTTACAACTATTTTCAAACAAGACCACGGTCATCTAACCTCAGTCGTGTGAATGCTTTTGTCAGACACATTTCCTGTGCTCTCAGCTCTTATACTGTAAGTTTTATCAGGACAACAATTTTATATGTTCTACATGACACGTCAACGATAAAGCAAAGAAGAAGGAGCATGGACAAACATCCGAGAAAGTAATTTTATTTATTAGTGAGAAAGATAGACATTCACAGGCAGATATACATTGCATTGTCACGATGTAAGTCCAAACACGGAATCAAAATTCAATGCGATCTTGAAGAAAAGTTAATTCCAAATATTGTTTTTACAAAAGTTTTAAAGTAAAAGTGAAAATAATGCATATGTAACAATTCCCATGAAAATAACAATCTCTTCAAATTGTATATCTGGTAAACCAAACCTGGGGGTGGGCGAGCGAAGCGAGCAGGGGGCAGAGCCCGCTAGTCAATCTTAAATAACAAATAGCACTGGTCTGTGCAAAAATTTTCCTGCATAAAATAATTGGTGTACTTTATGGATTTAGGTAAGCTGAATCAATATTATCTGAAGTATATTTTGAGCTAAAAATATCAGTCTCCCCCTTTCCTAATATAGCTGAGGTGGAAACAAACCAAAATCAATTATTTGCTACACATTTTTTGCTCTCAATCAGTATTTTTTCTCTCTTTCTATTCTTTCAAAATTGTCAGGAATTTATGTTTATTTTAAAGTTAAAAAGATGCCTTTTTATTGTCCTGAAGAAAGTAGTTGTAGAAGTGTATTTAGGTGCATTGTGTATTTAAAAATCAATTTTCTACAATTTAATTTATACATTCTCCCCCGGAAAATAATAAACACCAGGAAATTGCTCAAATGGAGAGACACTGTAGTGAAAAGGGAAGTGAGTCCATGTTAGCAAATATCTGTGAAACAACTTAAGGGGATTAAAAAAAACTGCCTCGTGACTACATTTCATAAGCAATAGTTATATTTTAAAACAATTACTGTATATGTGTAATTTATACTTTTTCCAAGTCTAAATAATTCATAAAAAATGTTAATTCTTTTTCTAAAACAGTGTTTTTTATTTAAACCTTCATCACTCAAAAACTGGATTTCATTGAGCAATTTCCAGATTTGGATTCTGCACCCTCAGATCTATAACGAACACCTAAAATTTTTTTATAAAGCATAGCTTAGATTTTTTAACAGATATATGATTATTATCCTATCTGAAGAAGACCTTTATAAAAATGGCAACAGATTTGCCTGGCTAATTGATCAGACCTACATTCACACTGCAGCCTTGAGATCTTATTTTGCAGGCTGTTTTCTCTCCTACTTGTTATTCTTCACTAGCTGCTACCCAAAATCACAGTATTGAATCTTCTCAAAAATGTATTAATCATCAGTCCAAATTGACTAATAACCAAACAATAGACAACATAATTATGCTTAGAATTAAAGTCAGATCCGTCAACAGGGTACCTATATTAGTAACCTGATACATGTTGATATAATAAAAACATAATACCAGTCTAAATATTTTTTGCAATTTAAAATACTGTTTGCTTATCATTTGCTCAGTGGGGAAAAAAGTTTCTTCGATTAACAACATTATACCAAGTATACAATTTAATCTCTGTCCCTTTACCGAAACCTTGCTTAGTAAATCTCCTTCAGTCGTCAGCACTGACTGGTTTTGCCTTTCTTCATAAATCAAAAAATATTGGTTGAGGAGGAGGTCTTGGAATAATTTTATTGTGATGGATTGCTTTTCACTTCCTAATATTTACATGATTTCATATCCTTTAAAGTTCTCCTATAAGCTGTTAAATCAGAACCTAGCACAATTATATTGCTAATTTACATACCAACTGGGACATTTTCACTGTTTTTGACAGGATTTGGCAGCTTTTTACCTGACCTAGTTATAACCTTGATCATGTAGTGTTGATGGATGATCTTTATATGGACATAAATGTGGAGACAGACACCCAAAGCAAATGCTTTACACACCTGCTAAACACCATTGGGTTTTGGCAAATTGTTTTAAGATCCAACTCATTATTACAGTCATGAATTAGATCAAAATATTCCTAGTGATTTTTGAGATTCAAAATAACCTCTTGGAGATTATACTTTAATGATAAAATTATTAGACTAGCTATGAATGCTTCTTTGCCAAAATATTAAATTAATCCAGCTTCATCTCTTGCATAGACAAAATTAGTTATCATGCTTAATTTTAGTGCTATACTGTACACTGTACAACAGTGAGACATATTAAACTGGCCACCTGTTGGCTTGACACTGTACCTATTAGCTTCTGAAAAAATGTTTTCAGTTGCTTAGGAACACATTTTCAGCAAAAAGTGAGTATGTCACATTTATTTTCCAAAATCCCAGAAAACTGCAGTTATTAATTCCCCTTTTCAAAAACCAGAACCTGCTAGCTTTTATGCTTAATAATTATAGACCTACTTCAAATCTACCCTGTATAGATAATATTATGGAGAAAGTTGTTTTCAATCAGTTTATCCAATTTTATAAATAAAAATGGCCTTCTTGGAAAGTTTCATTCACACTTTAGACCACATCATACTATTGCAACAATACATATAAAGGTACTTAATGACTTTTATTTATATACCGATTCTGGAAAATATCAGTCTTTGTGTTTTCAGATCTCAGTGCTCATTTTTGATGCAGTCACTCATATGACTATGGGAAACAGCATTTGATTGGTTTAGGTTGTATTTAGAAATTTGGAGTTACTTTTTGCCATTGATATTTATAAATCTGGGTTCACCGACGTGCCATGTTGAGTACCCTAGGGTTTAACCCAAGGCCCTATTTTATTCAACCTTTATTTGCCACCACTCATTGTTATGCTGATGACTCCCAACTCAACTTATCTCATTCATCTAATGACTATAGTCCCCTAGACTAACTGTGCTAAGGAATTGAGCAAATAACTTAATGGAACCATATTCCCTTCAGTTAAATAAAGATAAAAGAAAGACTATTCAATTTGACAATGAAGAGAAACAACTAAAGTCAGCACTTATCTTGATTTTAGAGCTTATAAAGCTAAATGCCATATCAGAAATCTTCATGTCCTGATAGCTTCAGATCTTAACTTCAGTTGTCATATTAAAGTGGTAAATATATTGAACTTGAACCTTTATATCAAGGAAGTTTGCCTATTGCAATACTCTCATGTCTTGCTTTCCCAATAAGACCATTGGACAACTACAACTTTTTCTAAATGCAGCTGCTAAAACTCTTAACAGTGACCAAAAGGACTAATCGCATTGTTTCAATTCTCAAATATACGAATTTATTCCAGGTAGCTGCATAAATTTTAAACTAAGAGTGCATATTTACAAATCAATAAATAGCTTAGGGCAAAATATATTTCTGACATGATAATGGATACAAGCTTATTAGGTCTCATAGATCTTCAGGGATTGGTCAGTTAATGGTGACGATAGTTAAATCTTGTTTAGATCTGGATCTGGAGGGATACCCAGGTTATTCATCTCTCTTTCCCAGACTAAGGGATGAGAGAATCTGTGGCAATGATACCTAAAGGCCTTTAAGGTTCGCCCTGCAATGCAAAATCTCTGATCCTGGTCTTGATACTTTAACAGGGTTGGCCACCTGTTGCAGGTCACAGACCTACATTTAACATCCCTAAATACATTATAAATCACAAAAACAAAAGGTTAAATATAAAACATAAATAATAAAATAATATTTTTAGAACAGTTCAGCAACGATAACACAGATTCAGACAATACTGTCTGTCTTCAAGATCTCATTTTCTTTCAACTCTCACTGGGTTTTTAATCAAAACTTTTTTGATCCAAAGAGCTTAGGACTTCCTACTTCATACTTAAGTTTTGACCCACCCAGGACTTTCCTTGCTGAGCTTGTATAATGCTTTTCTTGACAAAGACAGTTTACTTCAATAATACTTAACACATATAATTAAAATACACATTTCTTTGCATAAGAAATATTTCCTTATTTCTCATTCTTTTTTTAATTCCATTTGTCCTAAACTTCATAATTAATATTAAATACATTATCATGATTAACATACTAACCATCTTTTCAGCATTTGACAGAGGATTTGAGTAGTAAATACCTTAGTTTAAAAGTTTTACCTTTTGAGCAGACATAGGAACTGGTTTTTGTGGTTTTATCTGAAATTATAACCTTCTTCATGCTCAACTCACTGCTTAATTTTAAAACTTTCAAACATAATGGCCACCTCATGATTTGCCAGTTTCAGCCTTTTATTATGTGTGTCTCTAGTCCCTTTCTGGCCTGATTTGGTTTTTAGGTCGAGATTCACTGGGCCAGGGTGGTCAGTTTTCTTGACAAACTAAACCATAATTTAGCTATTATTGGACCCCCTGCTGAATCCAGATAACCTCATATGTTCTGTATCCAGACTGAAAACTTATTCTCTTGTGCTTTTGGTTGATTTTTATCTTTATTAATTATCTTTCATATTTTTATAAATGACTCTGTAAATCAGTTTGTGCATGAAAAGTGTTAAAAAAAATAAACTCGCCTTGCCTGAGAAGAACTGTCTGCATTTCTATGTCTTTCAATTCCTTGTGACTTGCCTGTTGTTCAAGGCCACCCAAGCATAACCACCCTGACACGTCTGTCTGAAGTACTGTTTCACCTTAATTTTACTTAGCTATACTATAGTAAATATATGACAGTATATGTCACTGTCATGCTGCCACATCTGACAGACTAATTATAATACAGTTACCCATCAAATGAAATGTGAGTGTTGTGCCTAGAACTAAGAAAGCCAAACAGAATGAATGGAAATGACCAGGAGAGGACACCTTAAATAAACCAGAAAGTCTAAACGAAGAGTCGACCCTATCTTTCAGTCATTTTCTAAACTGCTTTGTCCTGAACAGGGTTGTGGAGGATGCTGGGTCCTATCCCAGCCACCATAAAGCACAAGGCAGGAACAAACCCTGGACAGGGTGCCAGTCCATCACTGGGTGAACACACACATAAACAGCACACACTAGGGCCAATTTATTAATACCAATACAACATGCTTTTGGACTGTGGGAGGAAACAAGAACACCCATAGGAAACCCACACAGACATGGCGAGAACATGCAAACTCCAGGCAGGGAGAACAAAAACCCTGGTTTCCTTACTGCGAGGCAATGGCCCTACCACTGTGCCACCATGCTGCCCTAGCCTATCTTTCATCTAATCAACATTAATAATAATAATAATAATACGCTTTATTTATATAGCGCCTTTCCCATGCTTAAGGCACTTACAAAATATAAGACAGAACAGCAGGGTATACAGTATATAGCATTGTACAAACCAGGTAAATAAATAAAGAAGATTATGACAGTGAATTCAGAGAAAAAAAGCCTAACAGACAACATAATTGATGGCATAGCACATACACATACAGGTTACATGAGCATCTTGACAGAGAAGTAAACTGAGAGAAGGGTAATAAAGTCAAGTAGAGCTAAAAGCTTTCCTGAACAGATGAGTTTTGAGTTGTTTTTTAAAACAATTCATGGAGTCAGCTGACCTGATTAATTTCGGTAGGTCATTCCAGAGTCTGGGCGCTATACAGCTGAAGGCCTTGTCACCCATGGAGTGTAGATTAGTGTGGGGCACAACAAGATTGCCAGAATCAGAGGACCTTAGTGGGCGGGCAGGCACATAGTGATGGAGAAGGTCACTGATGTAGTTTGGCGCGAGGTTATTTAAGGCTTTGTCGGTTATTAGTTGGATTTTATATTTGATTCTGTAAGCCACAGGGAGCCAGTGAAGACGGAGCAGGATGGGTGTGATGTGCTCGCTGCTGCTGGTTCAAGTAAGGACTCTTGCAGCTGTGTTTTGAATAAGCTGGAGCTGTGATATAAGATTAGAAGGGGCACCTGCCAGTAGGGAATTACAATAATCGATACGGGATGTGATAAAAGCATGGACAAGTTTCTCAGCATTAGAGAAAGAGAGGAAGGAGCGAACACGGGATATGTTACGGAGGTGAAAATATGAACGTTTCTTAATGTGATTTATGTGGGTGGACTAAGAGAGGTAGGAATCAAAACTGACACCAAGATTCTTTACAGCAGGGACAGGTCTCATGAGATCACAACCAAGATGGACTGGAAAGGAGCTCATTTTATTAAGTTGCATTTTAGTCCCAGTATGCAGGAGTTCAGTTTTGTTGCAATTTAATTTTAAAGAGTTCTGCTCCATCCAGGTTTTAATTTCACTAAGGCAGGTTGTGAGCTGAAAAAGCTCTGATGAAGTTCCACTTTTAACATTGAAGTAGAGTTGAGTATCATCTGCATAAAAATGATAACCCAGTCCATAGCTACGAATAATATGGCCAATGGTAAGCATGTAAATACAGAAGAGAAGTGGGCTGAGGACAGAGCTCTGAGGAACTCCTTGTGTGACTGGCGCTGAGCTGGATCTGCTGTTGTCAAGACTAACAAACTGTTGCCTATCAGTCAGATAGGACTTGAACCACTAGAGGGCAGTGCCAGAGATACCCAGCATGTTCTCCATTCTGGACAGTAGAATGTCATGTTGACAGTGTCAAATGCTGCACTGAGGTCTAATAGAATTAATATGCTGGTTTGTCCTGAGTCTGCTGCCATAAGCAAATCATTGGTTACCCTTAGCAGAGCAGTTTCACAGCTGTGCCGCGCCCCAAAACCAGACTGAAAGGGTTCCATCAAATTATTAGAGGTTAAGTAATTGGTGAGTTGGGAAGCTACAACACGCTCAAGAAATTTTGACAGGAAAGGTAAGTGGGAAACAGGCCAGAAATTGTTACGATTGTCAGCATCAAGACCAGACTTTTTTAACATTGGGGTTACAGAAGCAATTTTAAAAGTGAGCAGTACAAACCCAGTGTCGAAGGATGAGTTTATTATTGTTGTAACAATTGGGATTATGGCATGAAGGCAGAATTTAAGCAGTGTGCTGGGAATGGTGTCCAGTACACAAGTAGTCGGCCTCATCTTACAAAGCAGGTTATTAACAAACGCAGATGTGACTGGTGAGAACTTAGAGAAGGAGCTGGATGGAGTGGGAAAACAGGGAGATATAAATAGATGATGTATTTATGTTAGTTGAATTATTTAGATCTTTAATTTTGTTACGGAAAAAGTGAAGGAATTCCTCACAGACTTCAGTAGAAGAGGTAGTTGAGCCAGATGCGGGTTTGAGTAGTTTATTAACTACAGAGAACATAACCCTTTGGTTATCGTGGCCACTTTCTATTATTCTGCCATAATGGATGTTCTTAGCAGCAGTTAGTGCTCCTCTATAAGCTCTTTGGTGGTCAGAGAAAGCCTGGATGTGCACGGTGAGGCCAGTCTTATGTGACATTCTCTCAAGGCGTCGGCCAGCTGCTTTCATAGATCGCAATTCTGAATTATACCAAGGGGCTGAACGCTTAAAGGAAACCTCCTTATGTTTTAAAGGAGCTGTTTTATCTAATGCTGAATAAAGGGCTGAGTTATAGTGGTCAACAAAACTATCTAATGTTGAAGGAATAGGTGCAGACAGTAAAAGATCAGAAATGGATCCAGAAAGGATAGAGGGACAGATATTTTTAAGGTTTCTGTAAGAAATTTGTCGTTTACAGGTAAGAGGAGGGAAAGGTAGTGAGACAGTGAAAAATACTGCTTTATGGTCAGAGAGTCCCAAATCAGTGCTGTAAATGTTGGCAACAGATAGTCCAGAAGTGCAGATCAGATCCATATGACCACCAGAGTGAGTGGGAAAATCAACATGTTGTGTCAAGTCAAAACAGTCCAGTAAGGATAGGAATTCATTTCTCAGTTTAGATGTAGTAATGTCAATATGGATGTTGAAATCTCCGAGAAGGATAATTCTCTGAGAGTAAGAGCTTAGGTGGGTCAAAAGTTCAATCAGATTGGATAAGAATGATGCATTGTATTTTGGGGACGATAAAGAACAATGAGTGAGACAGAACCTGATTCCGTTATTAGTTTAAGAGCCAGGCACTCAAAACTCAATGGACAGTCAATTGGGATTTGTTTGATGTTTAAGTCTGCTCTGACAATTACTGCAAGCCCACCGCCTTGCCTTGAGCTGTGAGGCTCTATGTGGAAAGAAACCAGGTGGAGTCGCCTCCGTGAGACATTGTAAGCCAAGAACTCATGTCCAGGTTATCGAGTCCTTGGAAAAGATTTAAAACAAAATCATCATTCTTAATTATTATTCAAACAAAAATATGGAGGAAAGAAACTAACTGTACATACAACAAAACCATAAACTAAGGAGAACAGAAAAGAAAGTAAAAGAAGCAAAATAAAGACTGGAAAAATTTATAACTTAGGTAAATCATAACAATTCAGAAATAACCAGGAAATACATTTTATTTCTGTACGCTCTAATACAGAGATATCAGTCATATAGTCTTTAACACTAGAATTACCAGAGCCTACGGAAAAACTCGTAGATCCGTCCCACCTTAAATCGCTTCTTAAATCCGTTTGCACCTCTTCGCCAGCATCCTTTGTCCACTAAATGTGCCGATAAAGACAAGCTGCAAACAGCCAACTATTCCATCCCTCCACCGACTTAGAACGTGCACGAATTTCTCCCAGCTCATGCCTTGAGTGATTATCTGGGAGTGAAGTGGAGTTTTAGAGTGGAAATAATAGATCGTTATTTGGAACACACACATTTCATGTGTGTTCCATTTCTACAGTAATCTGTGAAAACACATTTTTAAAACAGAAACATTTTTCATATTTTAGTAGTAAATGACAAAATGTAGGCATAAACTATATAATGTATGAAGCCTGAAGTCCAAAGATCAAGTAAACACTTTCACTAAAGGTTCAAGGAAAAGACAACAGCTTCTGTGGCCTTTATCGGCACATTTAGAGGACAAAAGATGCTGGCGGAGAGGTGCGAGCAGATTTAAGGTGGGCCGGATCTGCGAGTTTTTTCATAGACTCTGGTAATTCTAGTGTTAAGGGAGAACATTCTCCAATAAAACTGAATTAATAGGAGAAATATGTAAATTTTTGTATTGCTCTTTTCAAAATGCAGAATAATAGAAGAAAATGTACCTGGTAATTAAACAAAAAATAAATTAACTGATTAAAGGTAAAATGACACACTGAACGTAGTGGTTGGAACAAAACCTTCACCTGCTGGGGTACCCTAGAAGTGAACATTGGAAACTACTGCACTAAAATGAAACAAAGTTACTACTCACTGGCTTCCCACCTGTTTCTGTCTGAAGACTTTGTTTAACTTTTTTTTATTTTGAATTTCTTTCAGAAAAACTAACTTGAGGTCAGAATGACTTTTGGTAACTCAGATTGTGCAAAACATACAATGAAAAAAAATCTGAAAATTTATAAACTCACTATTAATAACTTGAAATTATAACAAAAAGTGTAATGCCAGTTCACAATCTTCTCAGTTTAAAATGTTGCTTACTAAACATTCACTCTTATGGAAATAAAACTGCTTTGGTAAACTATATGAAATTTAGGAGAAAATCTGATTTAGGTCTTCTTACTTAAACCTAGCTAGCAGAGTGATCACCAAATGATTAAGTTTTTCTTACCTGTTAAATTCACTGGAGTTTTGCCAGCTTGTCAAAGGCCCAACTTATAGTCATAATCAAACATGGATCTAATTATTGCTGGTGCCCTGTTCAGGAGATTGTTCCTGCCTTGCATCCTTTGCTTGCTGGGATAGGTTCCAGCTCCCTGCAACCCTATTTATGATTAAGATGATTAGAAAATTGTATGGTATTATTTATAGAGTTGAGATGTAAAGTTTAAATAAATAGTAAATGTAAAATTGAAATAGTACTCCATTAAACTGAGCTGTTTCTGATCACTACTTAATTATATCTGAGTTGGTTTTGTACTTACCAGTACAATTACAGATTAAAATAAGGACAGTTTGACTTTTACATTGTAGCTCTCCTTTAAAATGTGTAGATATTTTGAGAAACGCATGCATAACTGTAGAAAATGATTTAGATCAGCTAATATCAAATTATAATGTGACTGTGAAAAGGGCTTTAGATACAGACGCTCACCTCAACGCAAAAGTGATTAAAGCACAAATAAGCTCACACTGGTTTAATGAGAATACTTGAGCCCTTAAATTAGAATGTCAAAAACTGCACCATAGCAACAAAGCAACAAAGTTACAGGTCTTCCAAACTGCATGTACAGAGAGTGTCAAAAAGTATAAAGAAAGTTCTTTTTACAGCCCACTCAGACTATAAATTTACATTACTAGAAAACAACAGTAATAATCCTTGTGCACTGTTTAGAACAGTAGCTAATCTAACGAATTGTAATTCTGAACTGCAATTTAAAATACAGACATTTTGAGTGCATATTTATGAGCTTCTTTAATTAAAAATTTGACAATATAAGATGTTATATTATAGCATCACTTTTTAGACTTAATGTGAGATTAGCAAACCTATTCTCGTCTGGTACACATCACTTTACTAATTTTCATTTGGTAACAGAACAAGAACTCTTAACTTTAATTTCTAAAATGAATTCCTAGACCCATTCTAAACAAATTAGTAAAAAGCTCAATGGTTGATTTGGCAGCACCATTATCATTCTTCGCATTATTAATAGTTCATTACTTAATGGTGCAGTTTCTGATGCATTAAAAGTATTACTTTAAAAGCCAGAGCTAGGCCCACATATACGTAATTATAATAAACCAATTTCAAATGTACCCTTTTTTTTTAAATACTTGAGATAAAGTAGTTGCCACTCAGCTTCACTCTCAGTCTGACTTCCACAATGGTCATAGTACAAAAACTGCACTAACCTGTATTGCAAATGACATTCTAATATCCTTTGATGAAAGAAATTCCACAATAATTATGGTGTTAGATTTAAGTACAGCAGTATAAATGATATTTTATTATTCAGGCTGGAAAATTATATTGGGTTATTGGGCACTGTCCTTGCCTGGTTTAGTTCTTATTTATCAAATCAATTCCAAAATGTACAAAAATGTGCTGACAGTACTCTTTCATTATACTCAAAACTTAAATATGGTATTCCACAGCCCTTTATTGTATACACTTTACATGCTTCCATTGGGAACTATCATTAGAAAATGATGATTAATTTCCACTTATACTCAGAAATTGTTGAGTTATACCTTTCTTTTAGACCACGTGATGTTTCTCTGGTGCTATGATTAATTGAATGTGTCACTGAGTTCAAGAAGGGGATGGATGACAACTACTTGTCTCTGAAAACTGAAAAAATAAAAATATTTATTTACTATGGTAATGCTGACTGAAACAACATTCTGTCACTTTTTGTATTCAGTTGGAATCACCATTAGTTTTACTGAATCAGCACACATACCAGGTATTATCATTGACACTAGCTTGTTGTTTAAAGACATATTACAAAACTATAGAAAACATGTTTTTTACATTATAAAATGTTGGAAAACTTAGAACCTTTTTCTAAATATACAGAATACTGAAAAATTAATTCATGTATTTATTTGTATCAGGACTGTTTACTGCAATATATTATTTATTGACTGTTCAAATCGTTCTTAATGCAGCTTTCATTAAATTCAAAACTCAGCTGCAAGAATTATTACAAGAACCAGAAAGTGTGATCACATACCTCCAGTTGTTGTCTTTGCACCCAGTTAAGCATAAGGCAGATTTCAAAACACTCCTTTTAACTTATAAAGAATTAAATGGCCAAGGACCTGTTTACTTATCTGAACTTATCATTACTTACAAACCAAAACACTCATTAAGATCTCAAGATGCCAGCCTACTTATGATTCTAAGGATTAATAAAAATGTTTACCTTTTGGAATGAACTGCCTGCTAATATAAGAGATGCCCCTTCAGTCTCATCTTATAAATCCAGGCTGAAGACTCACTACTTTAATTTAGCATACCCTGACTAGAGCTGCTGATTAGCTGTGCATACTGCATCTCTTTTTGTAAGTCATTGGTACAGAAATATAAGTAATACATTATTTATAAATAATTACTAACCCTCCTCTATTCTATTTCTCCTCTTGGTATCTTAATGTGACACTTGATGGCACTGCTGTTCTGTGTATGGAGAAGTAATCCCATATAAAGGAGCATTGAAATAATCGGATGGAAGGATTCACTAATCGGACTGGAGAACCCAGCACAGACTCTACTATAGAATGCCTAGGATGGGATTGGTGATAGTTGGCCTATATCACCTGAACTTGCCCGACTTTGACTTTTTCTCTCACAGATTTCATCTTGTTTGTTGTCAATTGTCCATTGTTCAGCAATTAATTAATGAACAAATATTGTTGGTTTTCATTTAAGTTAACCAGTTCCTACGTTGTTTTCTGTGTGTTTTCACAAATCTGTATCTTTATATGTACTAATTCTATATTTAGTAATCAGTATACTGTAAAATTTCATTTTACTTGCACTCTGTAGCTATACTAAGTGAAGAGCACTATACAAAAATAAATTATAAAATTATATATTGTAAAATTATTAATTCTTTACATGATATTTTTGATCTGTATCCTATCATTCAAAGCAACCAATTGCATGCAAAGGTAAATCGCACTGTTTAAAATATGTATTACACTGTTAATCTTATTTTTTCGGTCTTTTGCTACAAACTAGTGTCTGGCTTGTATTTCTTGTTTTCATAGGTAACTAGAAAATGACATTTAGTTAATTGCTTGGCAAGCAAGATCAACAACCAGTATTTGATTCTATATTAATATGAGAATGGGTACCTGAAATATGTGAGCCTCAATTTATTTTGCAGTGTTTAAGTAACAAATAAAACCAAAGAATCCACTTTAGGCAGCTTTGTCGATGTTTAGGAGGGCTTTGGCGTGCCTCCTTTTAGTCACAATATACAGTCATCCCTCACCTATCGCGGGGGTTACGTTCCAGAGCCCCCCGCGATAGGTGAAAATCCGCGAAGTAGTGACCTATATTTATTTTATTATTTATACATATTTTAAGGCTTTATAAACCCTTCCCACACTCTTATAAACCTTTCTCACTCTCTTGTTAACCTTTCCCACACTCTTATAAACACTTCCTATGCTCTTAAACACTTTCTACATTCTTAAACACCGCAGACCAACACTGCACGCAGCGATCAGACGTCGATGTGTCTGCACTCGCTTTGTGAAGGGGGGCAGCTGAACTCACGCTGAGCAGAAATGGACTTTGTGCTGCTTCTGCCAAAATGCCTGCTTGTCGCTCTGCGCGTTCGGAAGGAGGCGGAGGAGTGGGGGTGTGTGAGGGCTGAACGCACGTTCGCTCAAACTCTCCTCCCCGGAAGGCGCAGTACGCTCCTGCCACTTCGCATTGTCAAGGGGGTGGGGAGCTGAATGAACGCTAAGGAGAAGTGGACTTTGTGCTGCTTGTTGCTCTGCGTGTCAATAATTTAAAAGCCTGTACAGCACCTATTTTCCTGTCTCACTGTCTTGTCTTGCGTGAAATTAAAATGTTTTATAATAGTTAGATGTTACTCATATCCTTAGCCCGACATCCACATATCATATGTGTTAACAAAGTTTGTTTTATAAGTTTACATGTGTTTAAAGCATGTGGGATGGGTATTTTAAGGCTTAAACTATAAAAATGTTTATTTATATGGTCTTTCTATATCGCGGATTTTCTCCTGTTGCTGATGGGTCTGGAACATAACTTCCGCAATAGGTGGGCAATCACTTGTATTTAAAAACCCGCGAAGTCGTGAATCCGCGAAAAGTGAACCGCGAAGTAGTGAGGGATTACTGTACAGTGTGCTACCTGTGAACAAACTATTGCTGCCATTTGCATGCTACTTTTACTATATCCATCAACACAAAAGGAAAAAATATTCTTCTATTGACTAGACTTTTCTTCCAGTGAACACAAATGCAAATTACTGCAAATTAGAGTAGGAATTTCAGTTTATATGGAATCAAAATATAAGACCTGTGTCACTATTCAAACATTTTATTTATTCCAACACACATATGTATAAGAAGATAAACATTTTACTTGACACATATTCAGAAATTGGAGACAGCGGTAAACACTGTAGGCTTATAACTTCAGAATTCCAGATTTGAATTCTGGATTTTTTTTAAGGATTGCAGAGGAATAAAAACTGTATTGCTGTACTGGCACATACAAACACAAGACCCTTTCAGAGGCAGTCTGATCTCCCAGGAAACAGCTATCAAATGTGACGGCTTGGTCAAAAGAACACAAAGTCTTCCTCTTCAGGCGGGTACAGTGGCTCGGAAACAGCAATCGGAGCAGAGGGAGTCTAGGTGAGAGATGACAGGAGAGTGAGATTAACAGTGTTTTAAAAGTATCTGTGACTCAGAGGAGTTTTACTTAAAGCCTGTATTGTAATTATAGACCATTGTCTTCAGTGTGGCAGTATTCTGCTTATCAATGCAACATGAAAACAATAATATTACTGAGAATTCCTATATGATTTGTTTCAAAATTATAATTTGGTCATTAAAATAACTAAGTAAAGCATACAGTCTACAGTAAGTACTGTAATGGTATAGCAAAGACAGAAGGGTTGTGAAAGGAACCGAAACATCAAATGATATGTGCTGTTAACCACATGCTTAATTTGACTTTGGAAAAGCAAATGCATGAAGTGACTTCCCACTCAAGGGAATATGTAGGATTTTCCATTAATTGATGTAAATTGCATTTCTCTAGAGGTGTCTGAGAAAATAAACTTTCTGCTTTATTTAAAAAAAATCCAGGGTTCCCTTTTGTTGGGAACAGCAAAAAGGTGTTAAAAGAGCTTTATTTCCAATATAGTGAAGATAATGATAACTGATATACTATTGCTAGAGGATGGAAGGCTGGCACATATAACCTTGCACTTTCCTACCCAAACATGGAACTTAGCAGTTGAACCTGGTGAGCTGCAAATCTCATTTTAGTTCCTCCTCTGAGCTTGACAAAGGTACTGCAATCGCCTACTATTATATCTATGCTAGAGTTGGCTACAATCTGTATCTAAGACTATACATGAATAATACATCTTATACTAAGACTATATATGTCTAATACTAAGAAAAAATCTCAAACATTAATTATTAAAGTTATAATCAGACACACATCAGATTCAGACAGGCACGTGAGAGAACTGGCATAATGTTTACATAACTGGCTTTTTATGTGGAAAGTTGCACCACTAACCATCTTTTTATGCTTTGGGCTATAATTATAGAGATTCATAATGAAAAATAGGCCACATGTGACATTAAAAGTTTAATGAAGAAGATGAAATTATCTGTTTTTCCACAAGGAGAAAAGGGGAAAGGCCAAAACAAACGAAGTAACGTTAAAATGAAATGCTGAAAATCCATATAATTTGTATTTCTACTGTATTTTTATACTTTTTGAAGAAATGACAAAATGTATTATAGCAAATTTTAAGCACATCATGCCAACCTTAAAAATATGCTGTCCATCTATCAATCCATCTTTTTACTAAGACACTTGTCCAGTTTTCAGTGGTCATAACCTGGTGGCTATCCTTGCACAGGACAGAAAATTAAAAAATGAAGAAAACTTTATTGTAACAGTATGAGACTATTAAGGTAATATTTTATTTAAAAACATTAAAATGGATTAATGAGTAAAAATGTTATTACTAACACAAGAAAAAATATGTTTCAGATTTGTTACAATTAATACAGTGTGTTCGTAGTGAGCTTGATAATTGGCATTCAAATAATCTATAACCAATGACTAAGACATTGTGAATGCTGACATGAATGGACTGGCATCCTGACTGGGTCAGAGAGTGATGCCTTACTCATCCAGGAGGCCATAATAAATGAGGAACACCATTGGAGTCGTAACCCAGCCAGGATTTCTAGTTCCTCCTATCCTAGTCAGGGCATTCAGGCTAAAATGGATGGGATGGGACTGTTTATCCCCCAATATGGAAGGTGGTAGTCCTTTTTTGGTTTGGTCCCAGTATAGACATCAACAGGGTATCATGGGACCTGTAATCCAGAAGGGAAAACCTTTAGGGGTCCCTGGGGGCAACCAGAAGGCACTGTTGAGAGAAATCTTCCCTACTTTAGGGAACTACTGCCTGAACTGGAATTGCTTCCTACTGGCTATACCCCTGGCAATAAAAGAACTCTGGGAACCAGCCTAAAAGAAGTAATTTCTGCAGTTGGAGTTGGACCGTTGGGGACAAGGCACACCTAGAGGAGAGTGGAGGATGATCATTATTGGAATTGTGCTTGTGAGTACTTGTGTGTTGGAGAAAGAACATGAAAAAGTACTTTTGAATAATAAACCTAAAAAAAAAATTCACTGTTTCTGTGCACTTGTGTCTGGAGTCTGGGGCTCTGGTGTGCCCCCTTTTAGCCACAACATACAGTGTGCTACCTGTGAACAAATTATCACTGCCATTTGCATGTCACTTTTACTCTATCCATAAAAACAAAAGGAAAAAAATATTCTTCTATTGACTAGACTTTTCTTCCAATGAACACAAATGCAAATTACTGCAAATTAGAGGAGGAATCTCAGTTTATATGGAATCAGAATATAAGACCTGTGTCACTATTCAAACATTTTATTTATTCCAACACATATATGTATTATGAAATAAACATTTTACTTGACACATTTGGAGAACTTGGGGACAATGGTAAACACTGTAGGCTCATAGCTTCAGAATTCTGGATTTGAATCCCAGCTGTCTGATGAGCATGGCTTATATGATCATACTGTGATTGTATGGGTTATTTTTAGCACCAAAAACCAAAATTGTGCATGTTAGGATTAGATGGCAACTCTAAATTAGCACCATATAACGTGGGAGTGCACATGTGTGTATTGAGAGTCTGCTCTATATATCATCTATGGCTGGGTCTTTGCCAGGTTCTCTCCAGCTTCCTGAGGCCCTGGAAGAGGATTAGTTTCATTTCACATTATAACGATAAATAGGCGTTTTGAAATGATTACATATTTTAAAGCAGTAAAAGGAACCAGTCAATCCAAAAGTATCACAAAATGTGGCATCTTTAGTCTAGCTCCTTAGCTATATTACCACACTGAATTAGTTTAGTAGATTCATTATTTTCCAAATTCAATACATTGCCCTTGATTTCCAGAAAGTAAGTTCAAATATATAACTAAAAACACTGGCATACTTGGTTAATGAATGGATTATACGACTTGATTACTTAGATAAAGTGATCAATCTCTTGGCCTGGTTGTACAGGAAAAATTAATTATCTAATTAATACACTTAAACAGTACTCAAGAGTCAAGCTCTGACAAATTAAATCTGTTCCTGGTGTACCATAACACTGGGGAATTACACATTTACAAGTGACCTTTTAGTCACCGTGTTGCAATTCTGAAAATATATATACGGTATTTTATAAAAAAGATAACATAAATATACATGTGTTTGTAGATCAGTTTTTAATAATGAAAAGGAAATTCTAACAAAAAAGCTTTGAAGTGATTCAAACTTCATAAGCAAAATAATTTGTATAATTACATCTACCAGTTATGTTGATAA
Organism: Erpetoichthys calabaricus; assembly: GCF_900747795.2. NCBI lineage: Eukaryota > Metazoa > Chordata > Cladistia > Polypteriformes > Polypteridae > Erpetoichthys > Erpetoichthys calabaricus. Next base: position 110,696,450 of record NC_041400.2, on the reverse strand, counting down.
AGCAAACATTGAACCTTTACTTTTCCCGAGTCTCTGACATTAATTCATACCTCAAAGTAAAGACAATGTGATTGTTATGCAGCAGCACAACACACTGACACATAAGGCATGCAGAAACTTCAACATTTTGCCAATGAGGACTCCTGCAGATTTACATATTCAGTTCTGTGTCACTTTACATATCTTAGACAAACATTGGTCCTAAAACAATAAAAGTTGGAGATAGAGAGTTAATGTAGCCTGACTTTAAGTAAAGTAATACGAACAGAAGCCTCAATACACTTTAAGTAATTAAGTACTTTAAGTAATAAGGACTGAAGCCCCAATACACTTAAGAATATGCTCAACTGAATAATCCTATAAAATAAAGATCTGAGATTTGTTTACTACTAATCACTGCAGTTTGGCAATTTCTCTCCTTTTCTCTCATTGAACCTGGGCACATATCAAAGCATATATCTTCATTCCAAGTAGATCTGATTAATTTTTCACTTTGACATTAACTCTTAGGTTTCAGACAACCACCATTAAAAACCGATGATAGACATTAATTTCTTAGACACTTATGCTCTGAGCAGTAGCCTGTATACTTATTTCACATCTTCCCAGTTTGTCATACAGCTTGGTAAATGTTATAGAGAGCCCACCTTGCCATAAGAATAGTGAGATAACAAGGTAAACACTGTAATCTCAGTGATGTAAAACTGTATCAGTGAGGGATTGTAAAATGTTTGCACTGGTCAAAATGTTGACATCCATTTACAATAGACTGTTACCTGAATGCCTATTTATAGTGTTTTTTCACTTGAATTGTTGAGCCTTTGCATTACTGACACTGACATCAGTGTATGTAACATTACTGACATATACAGTATATAGCCAGGAATAGACCCCATAACGCCCACTCTGAAAGGATAGTGAAATCCACATCCTGCTGGTCCTTCCATATCACTCTCTCTCATTCCTAGAGGTCATTATACAGAATTTCTCCATTTTGCTGATCGTTTCTTCCATAGGAGCCTTTTTTCCTAGTCCTCCTTTGGTTTCCTTCTATCTCATACTTAACTTAGGCAAACTTATTGACTACAGCTCACTTAACAAAGGAGAGCCAAATTCCCCACTATGCAATTTGAACTGTAACAGGAGCCGTATTGTCATTTGTAAATATGTCACCATTGTATCTGGTCCCTCTGGTAAATTCAATTTTAAACAAGAGGTTTCTTGTCAATCTAAAAATCTTATTTACTGTGTTTTTTGCGGGAAGTGTCCAGCCTTCTACACAGGTAGACAGCAAGCAGACTGTTTCAGAGAGCATGTTCAAGCCGTTAAAATCAAAGGCCTTACATAGCCTAATGTAGATAACTTCCCATCACTCAAACGTAGACACACTGATCTGTGTATTTGTGTTCTTTCACAGGGCTTCAAAGACAGTTTTCAAAGAAAATCAGAACATGCCAAGCTCATTCTCATCCTGGGATCAGATCATTCTCCAGGTCTTAATGACCAACTCACTGTTTAATCTCTGCCTTCATCTTCAGTGATGGCAGATGTTTCACACCTACACTCACCTTTTCACGTTTTATTTTCCCTGGTGTTGTTCCCTGTTTACGTTATCAGCTTTTTTCTTTTCAGTTGCATAACTGATGAAGGCTATACAGCAAAAATGTTATGTTTTCTGCCTTGTTTCCTTTTCAGTGTTGAAATGGTCTTTAACCCTTTTTTCCCTATACAGTGGAACCTCTAGATACGAGTTTAATTCGTTCCAGAACTGAGCTTGTATAGCGAATTTCTCGTATCTAGAACAAACTTCCCCATTGAAAATAATGGAAATCCAGTTAATCCGTTCTGCACCCCAAATATATTAACATAAAAATCAATTTTCCTAATAAATAACACTGATAAATTATATATACTGTAGTCTACCTTTAATAAATAACACTGGTAAATAATATAACTGATTATTTAAAAGAATCAAAACAGGTGTCCAAAGTGCAGTAGAGCACTCAATAAATCTTTAAATAAATAATCCTTAAAACAGTTGTGAAGTGGAGGTTTAAAATACACAAGAATAACAATCCTTTAACACGAGGTTAAAACGTCAACAAGAAGCAGTCTTTAAAAACAGATGACAATCCCTCGGTGCTTCTTCTCTGTTAGCGTCTCACCTATTTCTCCCATGCGGGCTCTAAAACAGGCGAGACACTCTTAATGCAGCTGACCTTCTCTACACCGTCCTGCTTCAGCTGTTTGGCTCGCCTGTTCAGCTACACGCGAGCCTACGCGAGCCTGCGCGAGCCTGCACTTGCCTGCCTGCCTTCTCTCTCTCTCTCTCTCTCTCTCTCTCTTTTACTTTTTCTCCCCCTTAACCTGCTCGCGCTTCTCTATATATGCGGGGAGGACATGGCAGCTGCAGCCCATCAGCCACAGGAACAATCATGGATGTGGGCAGTTTCCCACCTGTGCACTTAAGTGAGAAACGCAGACACCGCAGATCGCGGCTCGCAACTGCTACCACGCCCCCTTGCTAAGCCGCGAGCTATACCCACAGCCTGGCTCGTGGCTCGTTACGCGAACCAATGCTCGTATTTAGAGCTGAATTTTTCGCTCATAGTTTCCTCGTATTTTGAATTTCTCGTATACAGAGGTGCTCGTATCTCGAGGTTCTACTGTACATACATGCATATATATATATATATATATATATATATATATATATATATATATATTGTCACACACGAGCGCTTAGGAGACTGTCAACAAGCCCAGAGGTGAGTGGAGGTGTAAAGGATGAAGGGTTGTTTGATGGTATTGATATCTCTTTCCCTAACTTTTCAGAACCAAAGAAGACAAATAAGCATTCACCACTTCACATTCCAGAAAATGGCTGTCCATCCACTATTCCATCCTCCCCGTCACTTCCGGCTCCCATTGATGACATCACTTCCGGTCCCCCTTTGATGACATCACTTCCGGCTTCCGATGATGATGCCAATCCTGTCCTCCCCAGATGACATCACTTCCTCCTTAATTAATCAGCAACCATTTTGTATAAAAGCACCTTCAAACCTTCTGTACTTTGTCGAATACCTGCATTTAAACAGGTTTTGACCAAATTGCTACCTGTTACTAACAATATAAGAGGCCAATCCCCAACTCTTTATACTTGTTTTGTGACTTCTTATCACAATTGGCGTAGTCGGCAAAGATCGAACGTTGTTCCAGGATGTCAGAGGGACAAGATATCAACACGGTTCTAAACACCCTAGTAGCCGAAATTCAAACTTTGAAGCTGGAGCTTGGAGACACCAGGACCAGATTGGCAGAATCGGAAGCTCGGGAAGCGGCAGCAGTAAGAGCGGAAACATCGCGGTCGGTACCTCCTTTACTTACTCATTTAACAGAAGGGGATGATGTGGAAACATATTTTTTAGTTTTTGAGCCTACCGTTAAATGTAATGCATGGCCGAAGACGGAGTGGGCATACATTCTGGCACCCTATCTGAAGGGGGAAGCGCAGAGGGCTTATTATGACCTGACTGAAGAGCAGGCCGCCAATTATGATGTTCTAAAAAATGAGGTTTTTAAACGCTATGGTGTATCAGCGGCTCAGCAGGCGAGAGAATGGAGAGAGTGGAAATTCGACCCCGAAAGAGCGATACGTACGCAAGTGTATGAAGTATGGGGTAAAGTGGGCAGATGGCTACGGCCTGAAGTAAACAGTGCCCAGCGTATGGCCGAATTACCAACGGTAGAAACGTTTATTAGTGCTCTCCCCGAAAATGTCGCCCAGCAAGTCCGTAAACAAGAAATAACATCTATGGATAACCTCGTAGAAGTAGTAGAGCGTCATTGGGCGGTCTGTAAAACAGAAGGGTCAGAACGGTTCTCGCGTCCAACCCGACAGGTTCGTGTACCTTATTCTGAGCCCACCCGCCCTAACCCCGATGTTTTCGTTCGGAAGAAAGAAAAACAGGCTTACCTTCCTCGCTGTTTCAAGTGTGGGGGGGTAGGCCATGTCTTTACTGCTTGTCCTAACCTGGAGCCAATGGATTGTACACTCATCAAGGGAGAGAGGTATTGTGCCGTCATCAACCCTTTATCTTGTCCTTATACGGGAGTCATTCTCCTTAATGGTTTTCAAGTTACTGCCATGTTTGATTCTGGGAGTAACATCTCTATTGTTGCTTGCCATTATGTTTTACCGCGACAGTGGACAAATACGCAGATCAGTCTTCGCTGCATACATGGGGATACCCGTTATTACAGTGCTGCCCGCTGTACCATTACGGTGGGAAATGTTATGCGGTCCACATTAGTGGCTGTAATGTCGAATCCACCTTTTCCGGCAATTTTAGGGCGTGACTGGTCTAACAGTAATGTCGGTAAAACTTCTACTCCTGTATTACAAGAGGGCTTGCTCATGGATGGTGAACACAATGATCCGACAGTCTTCACGTCGTGTTTACAGTCTCTAGTTTCGGTTAGTTTAGTTAACGGTGGCGCAGGCCCTTCAGGCACTACGGGGGTCAGCCAGTCTTCCGGAGGACCTCAGGCGCCTGTAGCCCCGCCCCTTGAGGTTAGCACAGATCCCATTACTGAATTGGCTTCGCAGTTTAAATTTACCCCTTCTTTATTCAAAAGAGAACAGTGGAACGATGATTCCCTGAAGTTTGCTAGAAATGCTGTAGTTTCAGTTAACGGACATATGTCTGGCGATTCCTTACCACGAATGCCTTACTTTGTCATACAAAATGATTTATTATATCGTGTAGCAGAACACAATGGTGAAATTCGGACTTTGATGTTAATACCACGCACTTTTCATCGTCAAGTGTGTGAATTAGCACACGCCCATTTACTTGGAGCCCATTTGGGGACCGAAAAAACATTAGAACGTATTAAGTTCAGATTTTATTGGCCTGGGATACACGAGGAGGTCCGACGTTTCTGTGCTTCCTGTCCGGAGTGTCAGATTTGTCAGATTCCTAGACGGGACTGTGCTCCTCTTATTCCTTTACCCCTGATTGATATCCCTTTTGAACGAGTCGGTATCGACCTTGTAGGTCCCCTTGAACCCTCGTTAAGAGGTCATAAAAATATTTTGGTTTTGGTTGATTATGCTACACGTTTTCCTGAAGCTGTTCCCTTGCGCTCAGCCACTTCTAAAATAATCGCACGGGAACTCGTAGGGATTTTCGCTCGTGTTGGGATTCCCAAAGATGTCTTAACTGACCAAGGAACTCCCTTCACTTCGGAGACGTTCAGGGAGGTGGCTAAGTTACTGCATATTAAACATCTTAAGACGTCCGTTTATCACCCTCAGACTGATGGGTTGGTGGAATGTTTTAATCAAACACTTAAACAGATGTTGCGCAAGGTAGTTAGCGAGGATGGAAGAAACTGGGATCAGTTGCTGCCCCTCGTTCTTTTCGCCTATCGGGAAGTCCCTCAAACCTCCACGGGGTTTTCTCCTTTTGAGCTTCTTTATGGCAGACAGCCCCGTGGTCTTTTGGACATGCTAAAGGAAGGTTGGGAGGAGGAGGTCCTCCCTTCCTCTAATATTTTGGAATATATTGCACAGTTACGCGATAGATTGGAAAAAATTAGACCTGTTCTAAAGGATCATCTTGAAAAAGCTCAAGCAGCGCAGGCGCGATATTATAATCGCAACACCACCCTCCAGGAGTTTCGCCCGGGTGATCGTGTTATGGTGCTCGTCACTTCTTCCCATTCTAAATTATTGGCACATTGGCAAGGGCCTTATGAAATTAAGGAACGAAAAGGGCTCGTCGACTATTTAGTTAAACAACCTAATCGTCGACCGAGCGAGCAAGTTTATCATATTAACTTGCTGAAACCGTGGAAGGATAGAGAGGCTGCTCCTACCTCCGGTCAGCCTCGCTCCCTTTTTGTTGAACATCAACCCCTTAATTTCGGTTCCGATTTGTCCAGGAAACAGAGACAGGAGCTGGAATCAGCTATCCTGTCTGTGATGGAAGTGGTCAGCGAGCAACCTGGTCGCACTTCGCTGATTGAACATGACATTATTATTGACCCGGGAGTGATTGTCAGAGAACGCCCTTATCGACTTCCCGAGGCAAAGAAAACTGAAGTTGAATTGGAGATCAGGCGGATGCTAGACCTTAACATTATTGAAGAAAGCTTTAGTCCATGGTCTAGTCCAATCGTTTTGGTCTCCAAACCTGATGGGTCGTGGAGGTTTTGTAACGACTTCCGTCGTCTCACTCAGGTTTCCAAATTCGATGCTTACCCAATGCCTCGGGTGGATGATCTCCTCGAGAGATTGGGCAATGCGCAGTTTCTAACTACTCTTGATTTGACAAAAGGGTACTGGCAAATTCCCTTAACGTCCTCCGCTAGAGAAAAAACCGCCTTTAGTACCCCTAGTGGACACTGGCAGTACAGGGTCCTTCCATTTGGATTGCAAGGGGTGCCTGCGACATTTCAACGTCTGGTGGATACACTGTTACGTCCCCACAATTCCTATAGTGCCGCCTACTTGGATGACATTATCATCTTTTCCGACACATGGAAGGGTCATGTACAGCAGGTTCTTGCCATTCTTCATACACTGGTTCAAGCCGGCTTCGGATCAACCCTAAGAAATGTTTCTTTGGTTTGCAAGAGGCCAAGTATTTGGGCTATCTGGTGGGTGGTGGAATGGTTCGGCCACAGTGTTCCAAAATTGATGCCATTGTTAAATGGCCCCGTCCGATTTCAAAGAGGCAAGTGCAGGCTTTCTTAGGCTTAGCGAGTTACTACCGTCGCTTTGTTCCTCGTTTTTTTGAGAGGGCTTCGCCTCTTACTGATTTGACAAAGAAAAGAGCTCCGCTTAAAGTGGTATGGTCTGATGTCGCTGAAGCAGCATTTTGTGACTTAAAATTGGCCCTTACGTCGGCACCTGTTTTGAAATCTCCTGACTTTAATTTTCCTTTTATCCTCCAGACCGATGCATCGGACACAGGTTTGGGTGCCGTGTTGAGCCAATGCATCGATGGTGCCGAACACCCCGTTATGTACCTCAGCCGGAAACTATTGGACCGGGAGACCAGGTATGCGGCGGTGGAAAGGGAGGCTTTGGCTATTAAGTGGGCTGTGACTCAGCTTCGTTACTATCTCTTGGGTCGGGAATTTACTCTCGTGACGGACCATGCTGCCTTGCAGTGGATGGCCCTGAATCGGGAGTATAATCCTCGTGTCACTAGGTGGTTTCTGGAGTTACAACCTTACAGATTCACAGTCACCTATCATCGAGGCTCTCTCCAGGCCAACGCCGATGCTCTCTCCTGTTCCTTTGACCTCTCGGTGCAGGCCGCCCGACCCGATGGGTCTGGGCTGAGGGGGGGGGGGTCATGTCACACACGAGTGCTTAGGAGACTGTCAACAAGCCCAGAGGTGAGTGAAGGTGTAAAGGATGAAGGGTTGTTTGATGGTATTGATATCTCTTTCCTTTAACTTTTCAGAACCAAAAAAGACAAATAAGCATTCACCACTTCACATTCCAGAAAATGGCTGTCCATCCACTATTCCATCCTCCCCGTCACTTTCGGTTGGGGCCAATCCCCAACTCTTTATACTTGTTTTGTGACTTCTTATCACAATATATATATATATATATATATATATATATATATATATATATATATATATATATATATATATATATACACATACACAAACACACACACAAGGGGGCACCCAAAAAATACCTGGAATTGTTATTAAAAAAACTATATTATACAAATTTTAGTTGCCATCAAAATGCTCCCATTGAGATCCAATATACTTGTCCCAGTGCTTCTTCCATTTATAGAAACACTTCCTGTACTCATCTTTTGTTGCTGTGTCTGGAGCCTCCAGTGATTCGTCTTCCCTTCATTCTCACTTTTAATTTTTGGAATGGAATGATATCTGATAAATTTTGGGGGTGCAAAGCAACAACCACATTGTTTTTGGTCAAAAACTCTTTGAATGACAACTCATTGTGCGCTGGTGAGCTTTCATGGTGTAGCAGTGTGTGCACAGGTGTGCTGTCAAAGTGCAAAATGCAGCTTTGTGTGTGCCACTGTTCTGAACGTTTTTTTCCTGATGCTATACTGCAAACACTTTAACAGTTTAATTTAATGTTACTCATTAACAGTCTGTTCAGGGGGAGAATTGTTGTCTTAATGTTTGATATGACATGATTTGTTTTTTGACATAGAGAAAAAAAAATGGCACTATTGTAGAATAAATGTCAGACATACACATCTTGATCAGCTCAGCATGATGCCACTTGGTGGACTGATTAACAAGACTGTAAGAGCCAATCTTAGAAAGTCAATGTTAATCTTAAATTCATTTAAGTGTTTGTTTAATTTCAATAGAATCTCAGTTTCTCATAGTTGCTTAGATTATGGTATATTCTTTTACCCTCTGTAAGGTAACACAAAATAGAAATTTCTTTGCTATATCTGTAAAACTGAGTGTTGATTTAGCCCATTAGGAAACAGTCTCACTGCTAGCATGGACTGTTAGATAAGTTTGCAAATAGGAGATTGGCACACAGTTTTCTGAGAATGCTTAACATGCTTAATGTTTTTGATATGAACATTTAAGAGTATGACTGACTGCATGACGAAACCTAGAGAGAAATGAAACAAGATAAATAAGTCTTAAACAGAACTTTCTTCAAACTTGAACTTTTCCTTTCTTCCCTTCATCTTTTCTGTATTTTTATGTTTTTTGCAAGCAAGTGTTTTGCTTTGAATTTTTACTAAAGTTTAGAACTAAAGATATTTGGTGTGTGAAATTATTTGAACACACATAACACTACTGACGGAACTGTCCTATGAAACAAACTAAAAGATGCAGAATTTTGGTAATTTGAGACAAACACAGCTGCAAAGATTGTAGGCATACAAAACCTAGTGGCATAGTCAATAAATACACCCTACTACCATGCTATTGAACAAATCTGGGAATTTTTGGGTCCCCCCTCATATATAATATTGATGATAGCTTCAAGTCATTAACATTTGAAACCAATTTAATAATTAGGAAAACCGAATAAAGCAGGAAAGTGGTAATATGTTGCCATGTTCATTAGCACACACTATATGCTCACTATACTCTTACATGTGACAATAATGAACCTATAAACAGAATGAATGTATGTGATCTCACAACATATCCTAAACAGTCGCTACCAGAACACTAAAATAAGGGAGAGACATTTGTAATCCTGTATCTTTCAGTTTGAAATTGCATTTTTGTCGACAAAAGATAATTTGAAACAAAGGTATGTCTTGGTGGAGTACTTCTAAAATAATTATTCTACAGATCACATAACAAACATTTGGTTTCATGCTTATGCAGCTTAATCTATAATAATAAAAGGCAAAGCCCTCACTGACTGACTGACTGACTGACTGACTGACTGACTGACTGACTCACTCACTCATCACTAATTCTCCAACTTCCCGTGTAGGTGGAAGGCTGAAATTTGGCAGGCTCATTCCTTACAGCTTACTTACAAAAGTTAGGCAGGTTTCATTTCGAAATTCTACGCGTAATGGTCATAACTGGAACATATTTTTTGTCCATATTCTCTAATGGAGGAGGCAGAGTCACGTATCGCTTCATCACGCCTCCTACGTAATGACGTGAACTAAAAACAAGGAAGAGATTTACAGCACGAGTCGCACGCGGGAACGAAGGTAAATGACGTTAATTTTTGACTGTCTTTTAATACTGTGTAAGCATACATATTAACACATGTGCAATTAAACGTGTGCATTTACGGGGTGATTTCTCAGGCTTAAAAGCTCGCCTTTTATCAAACGCGGGAACAAAGGTAACTGACGTTGTTCACTGTCTTTTAATACTGTGTAACCATACATATTAACACATGTCCAATTAAACGTGTGCATTTACGGGGTGATTTCTCAGGCTTAAAAGCTCGCCTTTTACTAAAAAGGTAAATGCAAAACTATTTTCAATCAGTTTATTGAAACGCTTCCGTTAAGGATTGCAATAACATATTCGCGAGATAAAAGAACGAAGTAGGGGGAAATGGAGGAACAGCCGCAAACAGCGAAGAGCAAAAAATTAATTAAACAATTGAGAACGGAGCGAGTTAAACATACAAGCATGTTCATAAGGGAAACAAACCACGGTGTAAAACGTAAGTTTAAATAAAGTTTATAGAAACGCTCCCCCTGCGGATTGCAATAACATATTCGCGAGATAAAAGTTTAATGAGAAGACACGAGGTATAAACGAGCCACACGCCGTGGCGCAACGTTAGGGGCAACAGTTTCAACCATTCTATGATCTGCTTCTCGCAACTGAAAGACGGCACATGGCGGATGTTAGCCGACTTGCTGACAGCAACGTTAGGGGCTTCAACTCTGGCGCTGACGCCACATCTCAGTGCCAACACTTTCCACACTCTACTTAAAAGACACGCCCTCCTCACTGGACAGTTAAAAAGACCAATCAAACTAACGATGACATCAAGTATTACCCAATCAAAAGTAGGAAAGGAGGCATCTTCATAAAATGCGTGTGGGATGATTTGCATGAGACGCTGCTTAAAAAAAATGATAAAAAAAATATGGGACAAATCCCGTCCAGTATTCATTCAAAACGGGACGCGCAATTTCATTCTCAAATGCGGCACGATTCCGTATTTTAAAGGACGGGTGGCAACCCTACAGTGCCAGGTAACCACCCATACAATCAGATTGTGATTCAGACTAGGAATGCAATGAATGTAATTACCCCGCTCTACATACAAGGCGAAAGTCTTGCAACATTCAAAGATGATGCTTTGGGATAATTAGTACTTATTAAGTACACCATGGAACATAAAAGAGCTTATGAAGCCTTGAACCGAAAAAAGCAACATCTCAGAGATCGTACAAAAAAAAAAGGAGGTAATGTCGTTTTACTCGCTGTACATTTTAGTGAAACATTACCAGTTATTCCACGAGGGAGACCAGCAGATGAACTCAACGCTTCTTTAAAATCCATGCTTCTCACACGGTCGGTTATATGTCGCGTGTTCTCGGGTAGGTACACCAAAAAATGTATACATTTAAGCATGTAATGGGCAAAGAAAAAATGAGGTATACCCGAAGGCACTGCAGTAGTACTCAATGTAACTTTACTTCTTAAATGTTAATGTTTTACTGTTTAATAATTTATACGCTTCTTATATATTGTTCAAATTCTTTTATCAAAATACCAGTGACAGCGCAATGCACGATAACATGGAGTGAATACACCATACGCATCTGCCCACGGCCGCCCTGGTGTGCGCAGATAGGAGTTGATTCTAAAATAAAATAAACATAAAAAGAGTAATACAATCATCACCCATAAAGCGGATAGCAGACGTGACGTATTATATGTGTACCACATTTCAAGTCAATAGGTGAAACAGTTTGCAAGCTACAGGTGATTTAAATATCCTGGACAGACCAACGAAAAGCCACGGTAGCAAATTATACAAGAAGATTTTACTGTTTAATTATTTATATTTATATGAAATGTGCTTCTTATATATTACTTCATATTCTCATATGATAATGATGTTAATGTTGTTTATATTGATTTCTATGTTATTGTAACTGCATCTATGTGTTTATATGTATGTGTGTATGTATGTATGTGTATATATATATATATATATATATATATATATATATAAAAAATATATATATAAAAAATATATGTGTATATGTATATATAATATATCTGTATATGTGTGTGTATATGTGTATATGTATATATATATGACAGCAACACTCATAACAATGACAACACAATTACATTGACAATCATGTTACGTTATTTTTAAAATGTTTCCTTTACTTTTTCATAACCTCTTTAACGCACTACTTCTCCGCTGCGAAGCGCGGGTATTTTGCTAGTCTATACTAATAAAAGGCAAAGCCCTCACTGACTGAGTCACTGACTGACTGACTGACTCACTCACTCATCACTAATTCTCCAACTTCCCGTGTAGGTAGAAGGCTGAAATTTGGCAGGCTCATTCCTTACAGCTTACTTACAAAAGTTAGGCAGGTTTCATTTCGAAATTCTACGCGTAATGGTCATAACTGGAATCTCTTTTTTGTCCATATTCTCTAATGGAGGAGGCAGAGTCACGTATCGCGTCATCACGCCTCCTACGTAATCACGTGAACTAAAAACAAGGAAGAGATTTACAGCACGAGTCAAACGCGGGAACGAAGGTAAATGACGTTAATTTTTGGGTGTCTTTTAATACTGTGTAAGCATACATATTAACACATGTGCAATTAAACGTGTGCATTTACGGGGTGATTTCTCAGGCTTAAAAGCTCGCCTTTTATCAAACTCGGGAACAAAGGTAAATGACGTTGTTGAGTGTCTTTTAATACTGTGTAAGCATACATATTAGATAGATAGATAAATAGATAGATAGATAGATAGATAGATAGATAGATAGATAGATAGATAGATAGATAGATAGATAGATAGATAGATACTTTATTAATCCTAATGTTTTAACACATGTGCAATTAAACGTGTGCATTTACGGGGTGATTTCTCAGGCTTAAAAGCTCGCCTTTTATTAAAAAGGTAAATGCTAACTGTTTTCATTCTGAAGGGCACAAACCACGTTAGATTTCAGCCGTTGTACCGACATTTTTGCGCGTTTACCAGATAAATAAGCGCAACATATTATCAGTTGTATTGTATGCTTACAATACATATACAAATGTATTAATCGTTAACTAATACTATGGGATGGTGTTTTTCGACTCGCACCTTGATTTAAACGATTCCATGTCTTGGTGAGTTTGCTTAGCTTATTGTCAATATCTTTACACCTGTTTTTAAAACTTATTGACTGAAACGGGCTTTCACGAAAAAAGTTAGGGCTTTGCTACAGGATACACCCTCCACAAGTTAAGGAAGTAAAAATAAAAGGTATATATTTCTGTTTTATTTAAACCTTTTAAGTTCGTGTAAGCATACATATTAACACATGTGCAATTAAACGTGTGCATTTACGGGGTGATTTCTCAGGCTTAAAAGCTCGCCTTTTATTAAAAAGATAAATGCAAACTGTTTTCATTCTGAAGGGCACAAACCACGTTGGATTTCAGCCGTTAAACAAGCAAAAATGTCGGTACACCAGATCAATAAGCGCAACATATTATCAGTTGTATTGTATGCTTACAATACATATAGAAATGTGGTAATCGTTAACTAACATTATGGGATGGTGTTTTTCGACTTGAGCCTTGATTTAAACGATTGCATGTCTTGGTGTGTTTGCGTAGCTTATTGTCAATATCTTTACAGCTCTTTTTAAGACTTAATTTAAAAAGGTTTTGTTTTCTTCTTAATAAAAATTTAAAAGCAGTACTTCGCCGGTGCGAAGCGCTCACTTCACTCCCTTACGGGAATCGAACCTCGGACGTCAGCGCTAGAGGCGAAGCCCCTAAAATTGTACCACGGCGTGTGGTTCGTTTATTTGACAGCATGTAGATCGGGGTAATTACATTCACGGCATTCGTAGTCTGATTCACAATCTGATTGTATGTTTGGTTACCTACCAGGTAACGATTATGGTTAGCCAGCAAGTCAGCTCGAAGTGATCATTCGAGTAAAGGCAGCTTCACAAAAAAACAGATCCTTAACAAACTGTTATTGGTATATTTTCTCTCACTTTAAAGAGGTTTTCTTTTCTTCTTAATAAAAATTTAAAAGCAGTACTTCGTCGGTGCGAAGCGCGGGGATTTGAGCAACTGACGCATACAGACATATTCATGAGTGCAGGTACTTCGGAAAGAAAGCACCGTGTAAACCTAAAGTTTAAATTAAGTTCATAGACCTACAAGAGGTTGCCATTGATTTCAGGCAAGATTGCTTCTCTCCTGTACAACTATACGTTGCATTCTCAAGAGTGTGCTTGCACAGCTTGGTCATATTACAACCGGAGTGCTGAACTGACAACGTGGTATACAAACAGAACTATAACAATCGTAAAAAAAGAAAAAAAAAAGCGAAGAACCCTTGCATTTAATAAAAAGTCTCCTTCCTTGGCGTTCGTTTATAAAACAGCGGAAAAGCTGTGTTAAGGCTGCTTCACAAAAAAACAGATCCTTAATATAGATATAGATATATATAGATATAGATATATATATATGTATGTATGTCTATATATATATATATATATATATATATATATATATATATATATATATATATATATATATATATATATATATATATGTGTATGTAAGCTTATAAGTACTGCCTTACTTCTCTTTAAGAAAGGAAGATGTAATGATACTTGATTTAAACGATTCCATGTCTTGGTGGGTTTGCGTAGCTTATTGTCAATATCTTTACACCTGTTTTTAAGACTTATTGACTGAAACGGGCTTTCACGAAAAAAGTTAGGGCTTTGCTACAGGATACACCCTCCACAAGTTAATGAAGTAAAAATAAAAGTATATATTTCTGTTTTATTTAAACCTTTTAAGTTTGTATGCATAGCCCCATTTGGATGTTTTAGTTTTTTTTTTTTCTTTCCTCAGTAATATTTAATCTCCTTAAAGAAAAAGAATATATGCATTTTACTTTTTTTGTATCTCTTTAGTAATATTTTAGTGTAAAAGGATAACCAGTATTTAAACCTTTTATGTTACTTTATAAAGTTATTTTACACAATGTTGAAAAATTAATAAGAAAGCTACATATTTTGGCAGCTGCTGCTTTAATTTTCAATGAAATGAAAAAAGCTCTCCAAGAGAAAACTCAATGAAGAAGAAACAGTTTGCACTATCTAAAAAGGAGAAACCCTCATTTATAAAGGTTTGCTGCAGATGAATTAACTGAAAATAAATGAATAGTTCCTATGTGTATAATACACATTTATCTATTTGACTTATGCCTTTATTCCAGCAACTTGCAACATCTGAGGTACAATTTGTTACATTACTTTTGTTTTTTGCAGCACAGGCAGGTGAAGTGACTTCCTCAGGGTCACACAGTGGTGTCAGTACCAGAATTTGAACTGACAAGCTCCGGGTTTGCTGAAATATTACTGAAGAAAGAAAAAAAACGAAAACAGGCAAATAGGGCTATGCATACAAATGTCCATCCATCCATTATCCAACCCGCTATATCCTAAATACAGGAGCCAATCCCTGCCAACACAGGGCACAAGGCAGGAAACAAACCCCGGGCAAGGTGCCAGCCCACCGCAGTGCGCACACACCCTCACACACCCACAAACCACGGACAATTTAGAATCGCCAATGCACCTAACCTGCATGTCTTTGGACTGTGGGAGGAAACCGGAGTACCTGGAGGAAACCCAGACAGACACGGGGAGAACATTCAAACTCCACGCAGGGAAGCGAACCCGGGTCTCCTAACTGGCACCTTTCACTGCGCCACCATGCCGCCCGCAAACAAACTTAAAAGGTTTAAATAAAACAGAAATATATACCTTTATTTTTACTTCCTTAACTTGTGGAGGGTGTATCCTGTAGCAAAGCCCTAAGTTTTTTCATGAAAGCCCCTTTCAGTCAATAAGCCTTAAAAACAGGTGTAAAGCTAAACTTGCAGCACCGCTATTCAATTACACTTGCCTAACGCCACTCCTAAGGGGAGATACTGTGGGATCTGGGCATCCGTCAAAGCACCAATCACAGGCCCAATTAGAAAGCGTGAAGCTGTGATTTGTCGTCTCCCTCCCATGTAACAATCACAGCCCGTGTTACAACACACTATGTATGTATGTATATATGTATATATGAAGAGGATGAATGGATGGATGGATGTATATGTGTGTGTTTATGTATGTGTGTATATGTATGTGTATATATATGTTGATATGTGTATATATATATATATATATATGTATATATATGTGGATGTGTATATGTATACACTGTATATATATATATATATATATATATGTGTATATATGCGTATATATGTATATATGTATATGTATATATATGTTTACATAACCTCTTTAACACACTACTTCTCTGCTGTGAAGCGCGGGTATTTTGCTATATATATATATATATATATATATATATATGTCAATGTATGTATGTATATATGTATGTTTATATTTATATATATATATATATACATGTGCATATGTATATATATGTGTATATATATGTACATATGTATATATATATATGTAGATGTGTAAATTTGTATATGTATATATATGTATATATAGATGTGTATATGTATGTATATATATGTACAGTAATCCCTCACCTATCGCGGGGGTTACGTTCCAGAGCCCCCCGCGATAGGTGAAAATCCGCGAAGTAGCGAACTATATTTATTTTATTATTTATACATATTTTAAGGCTTTATAAACCCTTCCCACACTCTTATAAACCTTTCTCACTCTCTTGTTAACCTTTCCCATGCTCTTATAAACACTTCCTATGCTCTTAAACACTTTCTGCATTCTTAAACACCGCAGACCAACACTGCACACTGCACGCAGCGATCAGACGTCAATGTGTCTGCACTCGCTTTGTGAAGGGGGGCAGCTGAACTCTCAGCAGAGCAGAAATGGACTTTGTGCTGCTTCTGCCAAAATGCCTGCTTGTCGCTCTGCGCGTTCGGAAGGAGGAGGAGGGGGTGTGTGAGGGCTGAACGCACGTTCGCTCAAACCCCCCTCCCCGGAGGCGCAGTAGCTCCTGCCACTTCGCATTGTCAAGGGGGTGGGGAGCTGAATGAACGCTAAGGAGAAGTGGACTTTGTGCTGGCTTTGTGCTGCTTGTCGCTCTGCGTGTCAATAATTTAAAAGCCTGTACAATCAGGCTTTTAGGTGTACATCACCTATTTTCCTGTCTCACTGTCTTGTCTTGCGTGAAGTTAAAATGTTTTATAATAGTGAGATGTTACTCATATCCTTAGCCCGACATCCACATATCATATGTGTTAACAAAGTGTGTTTTATAAGTTTACATGTGTTTAAAGCATGTGGGATGGGTATTTTAAGGCTTAAACTATAAAAATGTTTATTTATATGGTCTTTCTATATCGCGGATTTTCTCCTGTTGCTGATGGGTCTGGAACATAACTTCCGCGATAGGCGGGCAATCACTTGTATTTAAAAACCCGCGAAGTCGTGAATCCGCGAAAAGTGAACCGCGAAGTAGCGAGGGAATACTGTATATGTAGATATGTGTATATGTAGATATGTACTGTATATATATATGTATATGTATATATATGTTTACATAACCTCTTTAACACACTACTTCTCCGCTGCAAAGCGTGGGTATTTTGCTAGTTCATATTAAAACTCATTTTTCAAGCCATTTGATTTTTTTTTTGAAGACAGCAGAAACTTCCAGAAGTTGAAAGACCAAGTGTTACTATAGAAAAATATGTAAATCACGTCAGAAGAATGACGTAAAAACAATATAAAGGTTTGGGGCAGCCACCCGTATAATATATCCTGGCTGCAAAAAGGTATTTTTCAAGAGATATTTACAAGACAGACTCCAAAACAACACTGGTTATATGAAATGAAGATGGCAGCTTTAAAGGCCAAGGTAGGAAATGACATCATCAGGGCTGGAAGGGGAAGGGACATCGTCAGAGGTGCCAGAACAGGAACTGACATAGGATTTCCCGAGAATGGTCTGCAAGGGATTGAGAGGTATAGTTAGTGCACCCCACCACCCCCTTGCTGGACATGTGTGGACGCTAGGGGCGCTGTTGTCCCATGAAACCCAACAGACAGACGTCCAGGACACACGTATAAAAGCACTAAGAAGAATTTTAAATTATTTTTCTTAAATACAGTGCACAAAGCACCATACACGCCACAATCCACCAATAATCAATACTCACCTAATCTCTCAACTCTGGCTCCCCTTGCTGGGTCTCAAACAGTCCTTTATATATTCCATGACCCAGAAGTGCTTTTCCTCTTCTTCCGGGTTAAACACCACATCATCCTTCCTCAAGCCTCCCGGAAGTACTGTGGGTTTCCGTCCTCGTGACTCCGAAGTACTTCCGGGTTGTAGGAGAAGTAGAAGTCCCCAGGTTCTTTATGAGCTCCTCCTGGCGGAACCCACGGCATCTAACAGGGCTGAGAAAATGGACTCCATGTCCCATGATACGCGGGAATCCAGGGTACATTTACCGTCCAGGGGAGCTGCCACCTAGCGTCCTGGGGGAGGCAGTGTCCTGGAAAGGCTGCCCTTCTCCACGCTTCCCGTTCTGGGACGTCCCGGCTGGATTGAGCTGCCGGCCGTCTATTACATGTGGGATTTCCATTATTCAGGCCTTTTAGTTGACTCCTACTTGCACGTGTGTGACAACGTGAAAACTATAATCATACTAGCTGCAACAACACATCCTGCCATCTGTGAGATGATGGCTGTAATATTGGAAGGGTGCACAGCACGTATTGCTGTAAGTGCAAAACAGTATTAAAAAATGTATAAATAACTTACAGTATATATAAGTACACTTTCATACTTCTATGTATGCATGTAACTTCTATACTTAAGTTCTTGTTTTGTATATACAGTAATCCCTCGCTACTTCGCGGTTCACTTTTCGCAGATTCACGACTTCGCGGGTTTTTAAATACAAGTGATTGCCCGCCTATCGCGGAAGTTATGTTCCAGACCCATCAGCAACAGGAGAAAATCCGCGATATAGAAAGACCATATAAATAAACATTTTTATAGTTTAAGCCTTAAAATACCCATCTCACATGCTTTAAACACATGTAAACTTATAAAACACACTTTGTTAACACATATGATATGTGGATGTCAGGCTAAGGATATGAGTAACATCTCACTATTATAAAACATTTTAACATCACGCAAGACAAGACAGTGAGACAGGAAAATACAAGGCTTTAAAATTATTGACACGCAGAGCGACAAGCAGCACAAAGCCAGCACAAAGTCCACTTCTCCTTAGCGTTCATTCAGCTCCCCACCCCCTTGACAATGCGAAGTGGCAGGAGCTACTGCGCCTCCGGGGAGGGGGGATTTGAGCGAAGGTGCGTTCAGCTCTCACACACCCACACACACACACACACCCACACACACACACACACACACACACACACACACACACACTCCTCCTCCCGAACGCACAGAGCGACAAGCAGGCATTTTGGCAGAAGCAGCACAAAGTCCATTTCTGCTCAGCGTGAGTTCAGCTGCCCCCCTTCACAAAGCGAGTGCAGACACATTGACGTCTGATCGCTGCGTGCAGTGTGCAGTGTTGGTCTGAGGTGTTTAAGAATGTAGAAAGTGTTTAAGAGCATAGGAAGTGTTTATAAGAGCGTGGAAAAGGTTAACAAGAGAGTGAGAAAGGTTTATAAGAGTGTGGGAAGGGTTTATAAAGCCTTAAAATATGTATAAATAATAAAATAAATATAGGTCGCTACTTCGCGGATTTTCACCTATCGCGGGGGGGCTCTGGAACGTAACCCCCGCGATAGGTGAGGGATTACTGTACTTGTATGCTTACATAATTCCTTATTGAATTAAATAACATAATTAAGCAGAAAATACTTTCTTATATGCAAGATTTTGAGTAAAGACTCTGTCATCATTGGAAATTAGTTTTCTTAGCTATTGTGGATTAAGAATGTTTACTTTAAATTTTTGCTCTTGAGATTTCTCTAGACCAAGTGATGTGTTTGACCACTAAAAACTGGTGACATTAAATACCCCCAAAATATCTAAACTTTGCAGAGAGATGGAGATGGAGGAAATAAGACAAGTATTTGAAGGCCAAAATGTAGTGTGAAAATGAATTAACCTATCTGCATCAATCTTAATGACTGAATTATGTATGCAGATAGCAATTGGAGCTGCTTGTGTGTGTTTATTTATGCATGTTGAACACTGCGTTCATTTTAGGATGCTGTGTAGCTTTGTGCTGTATGCTGTTTGGGAATATTTGATTCAAATTTGTAAAGAGTAAAGTGTAATTTATAAGACCTATTTAGATAAAGAGAGGAGGTTAGGAGCACGCGCTGATACACCGCATTGCCGCACCCACCGCATGACAAACCAACTCAGGATCCCAGATTCGGACCCAAGTGCAGCCATGCAATTGGTCCTGGGTCCTCAGCACCACACTAGTTCAGATGGAGGTTTTTTATGGTGGCTTGAGTGGTTTTTCCTGCAGTTTGGAGGGCATACATGCAGAGTTGGATGCAGATTAGCGTCTTACCCAGGACAGAGCAATTGCAGGTTAAGGGCCCAACAAAGTAGAGTCACTTTTGGCGTTTATGGGATTCGAACCGGCAACCTTCCGATTACCAGTGCAAATCCCTAGCCTCAGAGCCACCACTCTACCTGCATAGATAAAGGAATGGGATAAAAAAAAATAGCTGACCTGGTCAACAATAAATCATAGACTGTTTGTTTAGTGCTTAAATCTAATTGCAAAAGCATTGTCTATTTGAAATGAGTTCAACATATTTAAGAGGACAGTATCTTCTGCATAATAATAATACATTTTATTTATATATGCATAAAGATGTGTTACAGATTAAATAATATTATCAGTATATATTAGACCAAAAATTGGAACTTGTGGCATACCTTTAGAAATTGGAAGTGTCAGGCGGAGTGAGTATTGCTAATTTTCCACTCTAATACATTTATTTTAACTAAAAATGAAAGTCTACAGTATATAATGCACTGTACCAGTACTTTGATGCATTTAATAAATAAGTAAATACATAGAAGTAAATTTATGACACTTCATTTAATTTTATCTTTCTTGTACAGCAGAAAAGCTGTTCCATGTTCTTATTTGTAAAATACAAAAAGCTTCCAACTACAGGAAATCGTGCTTATTTTAATAATACCTACTTATTGGTCATTTGCATAATTTTATTATAATTGAGCAAACTATTATGTAAACATGTTAAGTTTATAATAGGATTAAGTTTAAAGTTACAATTGAACCATAGTAACCTAGAGAATGTACTGTATTTGGTAGTTATGAGATAAATGCTGTGCAAATCATGTTTGAATGCAGTATATTCTTAATACTGTACGTTGCTAAAGTTTAGAAATCTAGAAATGTTCTAGAAATCTTAGTGACTGGCAAATATGGAAGCAGCAAGGTTATCTATACTAATAAAAGGCAAAGCCCTCACTGACTCACTGACTGACTGACTGACTCACTCACTTATCACTAATTCTCCAACTTCCCGTGTAGGTAGAAGTCTGAAATTTGGCAGTCTCATTCCTTACAGCTTACTTACAAAAGTTAGGCAGGTTTTATTTCGAAATTCTGCGCGTAATGGTCATAACTGGAACCTGTTTGACTGACTCACTCATCACTAATTCTCCAACTTCCCGTGTAGGTAGAAGTCTGAAATTTGGCAGGCTCATTCCTTACAGCTTACTTACAAAAGTTAGGCAGGTTTTATTTCGAAATTCTACGCGTAATGGTCATAACTGGAACCTGTTTGACTGACTCATTCATCACTAATTCTCCAACTTCCCGTGTAGGTAGAAGGCTGAAATTTGGCAGGCTCATTCCTTACAGCTTACTTACAAAAGTTAGGCAGGTTTCATTTCGAAATTCTAAGCGTAATGGTCATAACTGGAACTTGTTTGACTGACTCACTCATCACTAATTCTCCAACTTCCCGTGTAGGTAGAAGGCTGAAATTTGGCAGGCTCATTCCTTACAGCTTACTTACAAAAGTTAGGCAGGTTTCATTTCAAAATTATACGCGTAATGGTCATAACTGGAACCTCTTTTTTGTCCATATACTGTAATGGTAGGCAGCAAGATGGCCGTAGGAGACTGAGTTGCGTGTCGCGTCATCACGCCTCCCACGTAATCACGTGAACTGACTGTGAACTCAGTACGTAGAAAAGAAGGAGGAGCCCCAAAGAGTGCAGAAGAAAACATTCATTACACAATTGACAAGGCAGCGAAACAATAAGAAGCGAGTGAGTGACGCATACAAGCATCTTCATAAGACACGAGGTATAAAAAAGCACGGTGTAAACCGTAAGTCTAAATTTACTTTATAGAAACGCTCCCGCTGCCGTTTGCAATACCATATTCGCGAGATACAAGTTTAATGAGAAGACACGAGGTATAAAAAAGCACGGTGTAAACCGTAACCTTAACTTTATAGAAACGCTCCCGCTGCCGTTTGCAATGCCATATTCGCGAGATACAAGTTTAATGAGAAGACACGAGGTATAAACGAGAGTTTGCATCACTTTGTAACAGAGTTAAAATTGCTGTAGCGAGAAACTTTTAACTGCCGGGTCTTAGCTAACATTAAATAAACCCGTGGACATCGCAACATCACACAAGAGAGTGGCTCACGTGAAGTGACTGAACGCAGCAGGACTGATCACTTACATGAATGAAACCTGTTCAAAAAACACATTACACAATTGATCAAAAGGTAGGAAAAGAATATGAAACAAGGCACGGTATAAACCGTAACTTTAAGTTTATAGAAACGCTGCCGTTTGCAATACCATATTCGCCCCTGCGAAGCGCGGTGATTTTGCTATATATATTAAACTATTTCAACCATTGTATGATCTGCTTCTCGCAACTCAAAGAGGGCACCGTGGCAGAACTTAGCCGACTTGCTCACCAACCACAAGCGTTACCGGGTA
Organism: Erpetoichthys calabaricus; assembly: GCF_900747795.2. Lineage (NCBI taxonomy): Eukaryota > Metazoa > Chordata > Cladistia > Polypteriformes > Polypteridae > Erpetoichthys > Erpetoichthys calabaricus. Next base: position 110,673,744 of record NC_041400.2, on the reverse strand, counting down.
GGTAACCACCCATACAATCAGATTGTGAATCAGACTACGAATGCCTGCAATGTAATTACCCCGATCTACATGCTGTCAAATGAACGAACCTCACGCCGTGGCACAACGTTAGGGGCTTCGCCTCTACGTCCGAGGATCGATTCCCGTAAGGCAGTGCAGTGACTGTGTTCTCCTGATGAGCCCACAATTACGGCGAAACACGTGTCGCATACTATGCATCGTCAAAGCACGGTGTAAACAGTAAGTTTAAATTGAGTTTATAGAAACGCTCCCGCTGCCGTTTACAATACCATATTAGATGACTTTGTAACAGAGTTAAAATTGCTGGAGCGATAAATTTTTAACTGCCGGGTCATGTCGCGTGTTCTTGGGTAGGTACACCAAAAAACTTATACATTTATGCATGTAATGGGCAAACAAAAAATGTACTATACCCGAAAGCAC